>NC_053028.1:171613540-171634944 GCF_003073215.2 Triticum urartu | reverse complement strand
AGAGAGATGGCAATCATGATGATTCCAGCAAGAAAGTTCTTCTTACATTGCCAAGCGTTTAGTCTTATCCACTTACATGCCTCAAGTCAAGTCTAATAACAAGAACAAGAAAGATTCTTCCTCTAGTAGTAACAATGATCATGCTAAATCCAATATTGTTGCTTCTAGTAGTTCTCTTGATTCCACTAATGATTCTCTTAGCCAAGTTACACTTGACCAAGAAAATAGCTTATTGAAGGGAATTATAGAGAAAGGAGTGTACAAAAGCCTTGCCGGGAGTAAGCAATTCGAGGAAATTGTGCGCAAGCAAGGAATGCACCGGAAGAATCAAGGTGTTGGTTTTGAACGAAAGTTCAATGCCAATGGAGTTGAGTGGGAAGAAGATCAATACCCCAAGACAAAGTTTGTTCCTCAACAAGAGAAGTATGATACTTCTTTCAAGGGGACACAAGCTCAAGATGATCTTCCACCACAAGACTAGAGCAAAAAGGCAAGGACAAGCTTCAAGAGGAAATTGATGCATTTGAAGAAGCTCCTAAGACCTTAGTCAAGTGGATTCCCAAGACTACTTCAAGTTCCACTTCATCAAGTACGACTACAACTCCAAGGATTCCCATCAAGATGATGTGGATCCAAAAGAAGAAGAACTAGAGAGTTCTTGAGGGTGACTCCGCCAACATACTTCACTCTTATCATTTTGGCAAGAACAAGTGCAATCAACTTCCACATCTTGCACTAGTTCAAGGAGTCACAAACCCTCTTGTTGGTAAGACAAGGGACAAGGTAACCTAAAAGTTTTCATGGACATCATCTTTTGTGTGCATCACTCTATGTCTATGGATATCCTTGTTTGTTCCTTGTGGGACTAACCCATGTAGGTATTGAAAGTGCAATTCACTCAAATGGATAGCTCCAAGAGATCTACATCAACATTGAGCATCCACATCTTCAATATCTACATGAAGTCATCATCGACAAAACCCAAGGTTAGTTCATCCCTCTTAGGGGGGATATCACATCTAGGGGGAGCTTTACTCTAAGACTTGAGCTAAAGCAACTCTAAAGATGTGAACAAAACAATGCTTTATGTAAAAGTGGTAACCCCACTTGAGCTTAAACGATGAGTATGACCTACGATCAAGTGTTCTCACTTGACTCCTAAGTCAATATACTCATATATAGATGACCTAGTCATCGCAAATTGCTTGATAGATGCTAGAATTGGTTGTGCATGCTTTGCCACATATTTCATTTGCTATCTTATTGTGTGAGCATGTTGGTTGCATATTTTACTCATTCAAGGACATCCACTTGTTGTTTTGATTGTTTGGCTTTCTTTTGCCAAGTGGATGGACAAGAATGCCTAAGAACCTCCTCTAGCTATCTATGCTTTTCTCGTCTCAAACTCTATTCATGCTGCATCACAAAATTTGATCAAGTCAGATTCAAACCACTCTGTGTGAGGAGCGCTCGGAGTCCCCGATTCGTCATAGACTTAAACTTCCAAAACCTCTTTATGAATCTCGGTCTGACCGATACTCCATTTTCGGTCCTACCGAGTTCATTAAGTTGATCTAGGTTTTTGATCTCGGTGCAACCGATTTGAACTTTTCGGTCACACCGAGTTGCAATAACTGCACACAGTTTTGCATCTCGGTGCCACCGAGTTGTTCCACTCGGTCACACCGACAGGGTCGGGCTATATATAGTGACGGGCAGAATTTTGGAAATTTCTCCGAAACCTCCTCGCCCGCGCGATAGCCTGCTCTGCCCTCGAGGTCTCCGGATCGTCTCCTCGCCGCCAGCAGCCTCCAGTCGCTGGTCTTCGCCGCCGTCAACGGATTTCTGCCCCGCCGTTGCCGCCGTAGCAAGTCCACGCCAACTAGGGTATGGACTTGATCATTGTGCTATTCCTCAATCTGATTCCTAGCACATTGTGATTATCATGTATCTTGCCACGATTGATAAACTTCTATCCAGTCAAAACGCTCGTAGATTAGGTTTAATTCGAAAATTTTAGGGTTAGGTTTCCGCCGAAACCATCTCGGACCCACCGAGTTGAAAAACTCGGTCCCACCGATCTGGCTTTTGCCATTGCACAAGTTAAACTCGGTCTGACCGAGAATAACTTATCGGTGCGACCGATTTTGGAATTCTGTGAAACCCTAGCAGTCTCGGTGCCACCGAACTGTGACTCGGTCTGACCGAGTTCACCAGTTCTGGTGCCAAAACTGCTTCGGTGTCACCGAGTTTGAAAATCGGTAGATCCGAGATGCTTTCTGTGGAAAACTAAAACTAAGTTTTTGAATTAATCTTTTGCAAAAATCTCTGCTTTTTGTGATGCTCATCCACTCTATCTCTTCTATAATCTATTCACAGGGTCAGCAGTCAGTGCAACATGTCTGATCAAAGTGACAGCCAAAACCTCTCAGAGCAGCAAGTTGTGATGAGTGAGGGCACTAGCCCCTCAAGTTCTTCTGATGATGGCAGCAGGAGCACACCCAGCAATCTGCCTAAGGCTGCCACACGTCAAAGGAAGAAGAGAACGTCTGATTCTGAGGATGAAGACTATGTGGCAGAGGAAGAGGCCACTTCCAAGAGGGTTGAGCCAGCTCAAGGCTCAAAGCCAGGCTGAAAATCAAGAGGCCAGCAGGCAGGCAGCCAATGTCAAAGGCTAGAGCCTCAACTGAGAAGCCTGCACCTGCTCCCATTGAGCCCATTGCTGCTGAGGGAAAGAAGAGGAAAGAGAGAGTAAAGAAGACTGTAGCCAAAGTGCTTGGGAGAGCCTCCATCATGGTAGAAGAGGAGGAGGAAGAAGAGGTTGCTGCACCAGCACCCAAGGCAGCCAAACTTATGGGAGATGCCATAAGGTCAGGGAGAGCTGCATCCAAGCCCAAGGAAGCTCCTAAGGCTGCATCTAAGCCTAAGACAGCTCCAAAGAGAAACACAAGGAGTATACCTGCTGCAGAAAAGAACAAGGCCCCAGTGCCTGAAGCTATTGAAGAAGAGGAAGAGAGTGTCCTTCGGAAGCTCAAGCCCAAGATCCCAGACCACAACGATGCTCATCCTGTGGCTGAGGACATGAAGCTCAGGAGAGACTCAGGGCTCAGGAAATGGAGGGAAGCAGATCCATATGCTTCTAGGAGAAGGACTGCCGTGGACTACAGATTTCACACAAAGGAGCAACAAGATTTTTATGAGACTGTTTTGCTTGACAAGAAGCCAATCGTTTGTGACATGAGATGGGTCGACTGGACCTATATCAAGGAGAATGAAGAGCACTATCCAGGAGTTCAGGACAGCTTCAGAGCGTGTGGAGTAGAGGACTTTGTTGGGCAGAAGCTCACAAAGTGGAACGAGGAACTCATCATGCAGTTCTACTCCACAGCTCACTTTTATCCGGATGGAGGATTACATGGATGTCAGAGGGTACAAGGTACCAATCTACAGTGGCTGAGTGGGCACAGATCATCAATGCCCCAGAAGAGCAAGATGAGGACTTGGACATCTATGCCAAGAAGAAAATGGACCATAACTCCATGTCCAACATGTACAAGGAAATTCCCAATGAAGCTCTTGACACTATTCAAGTTTGGCTCAGTGCACTATCTGCTCTCAGGATTGCCTACTATCAATTGGATACTAAGGCACACTCTGTTGCCTAAGTCTGGAGATCACAAGATGATCAGAGGTCACGCGATCAACCTGCTTCATGTCTTTGACGTGCCTCAGAAATTCAAGGTCATGAGTCTCATTGTGGAAACCATTAAGAGGACAGCTGCAGATCAAAAGAGGAGCTGTGGATATGCCCCTCAGATTCAGGAGCTCATCAACTCCAAGATGGGCACGGGCATATATCTTTGGATAAGGAACACCTGCCCATCCGTCCAGATTTTGAGAACAATGAAGTTGTGATGACAGAGAATGAGCCATCGTCTGCACAAGCATTTGCAAAGAAGGAGAAGGCGAAGAAGGAGAAAGCTGCCAGGATGCCTACTCAAGAGGAGGCATCTGAGTACTTCTTGAAGACCAAACAAGAGCAGCTCAGTTACTTGATTGCATCCTCGCTGAGAATTGAGCAAAGTCTAGCCAACCTCACTAAAAATCAGCAGAGCCTAGAGAGGATCATGGAACAGAAGTTCTATGACTTGGATGTCAAGGTAACAGAAGTCCAGTCTGTAGTGGAGCAGCTCCAGGAGGACATGAATGAGAGGAGAGGCAGGACCACAACTCATGCTTTTTCTAGAGTGCCACGAGGCCCGAGGTCGTCTGCACTGCCAGTTGCTGACACCAGAGCTACAACGTCTGCACCAGCCACAGCCTCAGCTCCAGCGTCTACCTCAGCTCCAACTCCAGCGACTACTTCAGCATCTACAGAAGCCTTCGTCCTTGGAGTGATCCGGACTCCACCACCACCTGAAGATCAAGCCTGAGCGACGACTTAGCACTATGCATTTTCTAGGAACTTTTTGGTAACTTGTTGCCAAAGGGGGAGAAGATGTATAGATCATAGGCTTCGAGAGAGAGAGTGTTGCTTTTCTCTCTTGCTTTATTTGGTGGTCTTTCGAACTTTTTCTGCTTTTGAGTGCTTGATACTATGTCATTATTTGTGAGACATCGATGATCATGTGTTTGATCATAAGCTACACTTAATGTTTGCTTAATGCTTGCTTAAATATTATCATGCTATCTATCGTTTGTGATCATTCACTATTCTTGGTGATGAGTGCATGTATTTCATTCTTATCATTTTGAGCGCTCCACCAAGATGTATGTGACATGGAAGAGTAACCCATGACTCTAACTCCTTGTGCATTTGCAGTCCAAAGCAAATTTTAAATATGCACAAATTTAGGGGGAGCTCTTACTTATCACATACTTCTCAAAGCGACGATATACTTCATGCTTATTATCATTTGTCGAAGCTTTGATCTATATGTTGTCATCAATTACCAAAAAGGGGGAGATTGAAAGTGCAACTATCCCTAGGTGGTTTTGGTAATTCATAACAACATATAGCTCATTGAGCTAATGCTATTCCAAGATGATTATTTCAGGAAAGCTCAATGATTGGCATGGCATGGATATGAAAGTGGAACCCTCAAAATGCTAAGGACAAAGGATTGGCTCAAGCTCAAAAGCTCAAGACTCTTCATTTTATATTTTAGTGATCCAAGATCACATTGAGTCCATAGGAAAAGCCAATACTATCAAGGAGGGATGAGGTGTTGCTTAATGAGCCTCTTGCTCCATGTGCTTAATGATATGCTCCATAACCCTCAACTACTTTCCCATATCCACATATGACCTAAACTCTAAGCCAAACTCGGTCCTACCGATTTTTCCTATCCGGCGCCACCGAGTTTCAAATGCCATTAGCCACTCCCAAACCCTAGCAATTCGGTCCTACCGATAAGGATCTCGGTCCCACCGAGATGGGGTTGCAAACTCTCTGTTTCCCTTTCGTAACTTTTCGGTCCCACCGAAAGAGCAAATCGGTCCCACCGAGATTGCAATGTAAACTCAGTGTTTCCCCTTTGTAACTTTTCGGTCTCACCGAGTTCCACTCGGTCCCACCGAAAGAGCAAATCGGTCCCACCGAGTTTGCCTGACCAACTCTCTGGTTAGCTAATTACCAATCTCGGTCCCACCGAGTTTGTGTAATCGGTCTCATCGAGATTACGTTATGCCCAAACCCTAACCGAATCGGTCCTACCGAGTTGCATGTCAGTCCCACCGAAATTCCTAACGGTCACTAGGTTTACTACTTCGGTCAGACCGACTTTATTTATTCGGTCCCACCGAGATTGGAAATCTGTGTAACGGTTGGATTTTGAGTGGAGGCTATATATACCCCTCCACCTCCTTCTCATTCGATGAGAGAGCCACCAGAACACACACATCATTCCTACTCATATGTTCTGAGAGAAAACCACCTACTCATGTGTTGAGATCAAGACATTCCATTCCTACCATATGAATCTTGATTTCTAGCCTTCCCAAGTTGCTTTCCACTCAAATCTTCTTTCCACCAAATCCAAATCCTATGAGAGAGAGTTGAGTGTTGGGGAGACTATCATTTGAAGCACAAGAGCAAGGAGTTCATTACCTACACACCATTTGTTACTTCTTGGAGAGTGGTGTCTCCTAGATTGGCTAGGTGTCACTTGGGAGCTTCCGACAAGATTGTGGAGTTGAACCAAGGAGTTTGTAAGGGCAAGGAGATCGCCTACTTCGTGAAGATCTACCGCTAGTGAGGCAAGTCCTTCGTGGGCGTTGGCCATGGTGGGATAGACAAGGTTGCTTCTTCGTGGACCCTTTGTGGGTGGTTGCTTCTTCGTGGACCCTTCATGGGTGGAGCCCTCCGTGGACTCGCGCAACCGTTGCCCTTGGGTGGAGCCCTGTGCGGACTCGCGCAACCGTTACCCTTTGTGGGTTGAAGTCTCCATCAACGTGGATGTAGGATAGCACCACCTATCCGAACCACGGGAAAAACATCCGTGTCTCCAATAGCGTTTGAAATCTCCAAACCCTTCCCTTTATATTCTTGCAAGTTGCATTCTTTACTTTCCGCTGCCAATATACTCTTTGCATGCTTGCTTGAATTATGTGATGATTGCTTGACTTGTCCTAAAATAGCTAAAATCTGCCAAGAACTAAAATTGGGAAAAGGTTAAGTTTTTATTTGGTCAAGTAGTCTAATCACCCCCCCCTCTAGACATACTTTCGATCCTACACTGCGTCATCGAGCTCCTGTTAGACCTCGTTGACCCGGGCCTTGAGCTTCTTCCGAGTGGCCTGCTCCTTGATAGCCTTCCCTTCAGCTTCGACCAGGGCCTTTTTCAGGACCTCGACCTCGGTCGTCGCCTCTGTACATATCATGGCATTTCGGTCATTGCATATCATTTTCATTTTTTCGAATACATAACAGGTTATTTCTTACCTTGTTTTTCCTGGAGCTGCCTCTTCACCTGGCCCAGCTCCTCCTCGGCCTCCGCCAGTTACTGCTTCAGTCTGGAGACTTCGGAAGTATCTGCGGCTGCGGCCAACAACGACGCCTGTGTTTACATTTCAGAAAATTTTAGTTAGTTTCCTACAATAGGAGATTGATCCTCTGTCGGGCTTTTTCTTTCTGAACATCGGACAGTGTCTCAGGGGCTACTGTCTACATTGGGATTTTCTCTTTTTTATGTCGCTTACCTCAAAACCTGTAAGCAGGCTGCTGCAGGCTTCGGTTAGTCCGCTCTTGGTGGACTAAACCCTTTTAATTATCGTGCCCATAAGTACAGGGTGCTCCTCCACAATGGAAGCGCCTCCAGCAGATTATCCGGTGCCCTGGTGCTCTTGGACAGGGGTCACCAGCGGAATAGGCATCCCCCCTTCTTTCGAAGGAGGTTGCGTGCCAGATTCCGGAGCCGCATCGGTCTCTGGAATTGAGTCCGGCTGAGGGCCGAACTGAATACGGCCCTTCCCACCAGTCTCCATAGGATTTGATTCCCCTTGGTGTCCGGCGACGGGTCTTTCTCCTTCTGGCGCCTCCTGAGCCTCTCCCCCCGCCTGGAACAGTCCTTCGAGACAGCACCTCCGCATCATCCTTGGTCTTGGGGGAGTGAGCGGCTTGCGGTGAATCGTTGGCCATCGCTGTCATGGTTTTGTCACGGCAGATGTCCTAGAGAAAGGACTTAGTTGTGGAGCCATCGCGATGGGTTAGCTTGAAGGGGTTAAAGCGGACACAAGGACGCAAGAGAGTTTATACTAGTTCGGCCCCTTCGATGAAGGTAAA
Source organism: Triticum urartu (assembly GCF_003073215.2). NCBI lineage: Eukaryota > Viridiplantae > Streptophyta > Magnoliopsida > Poales > Poaceae > Triticum > Triticum urartu. The sequence continues at coordinate 171,627,161 of NC_053028.1, read as the reverse complement.
AGCCTACGTCTAGTTGTGATGGAATTGATGGGGTTTCGATGACTAGGGAGCAAACAAGCTTCGCCTATGTCTCGAGTTGTTGTCTGTTGTCCTTGAACCGCCGCCGGGTCGTCCCCTTATATACACGGGTGACGCCCGTCGGTTCACAGAGTCCCAATACCGGCTCATAGATGTGTCCGGTTTGGTCTCTACTTATTCCTAACTTACAATACAAGTTAATACCAACGCCGGTTTACGGCTACAGGCCTTGAACCGACCATGGGCCTTGAGCCCTCATCTGCCTTCTTGGGCTTTAACATACTTAACTACTGACGAAGTTAACCCGGCCCAGATAGGCCGGTTTACGCCCAGTAGTAATATCCCCAACATTAGGCCCCAGATTGATTTGAACATGTTCATGTCAATCCTTTAGCAAAAATCTTCATCTTCAATATCTTCTTGTAGTTTGTTGAACCGCCGTGATGTCATCTTCTCTGGTCGTTGTAAACCGGCGTGACGTCACCTGTTATAAAGGACCTTAATAGGTCTGCGACAATTAAGGCGACATCTTCGTTTCCAAACCCTCGTCCCTTGATTTTCGCGCCTGACTCCTGTCCCTTGCCTTATAAATAGGACCGAAGGGTCATTTCTTTTTCCCCTCCGTGCCCTTCTGCTTCGTCTTCCTCGCGTCGCCCAGCTTCGGAGCTCCGCCGCCACCGTCAACCTCTGCATCAACCTTGGCCGCTGCATCAACCTGGGCGCACCAGAGTACCGCGGCAACCTTCCGCGTCTTTCTCATCTCCAGTAAGTCTTCTGTTCTTTTCAACACAGATCTGTTCTAGGGTTTCATGTTCTTCTAGTGTTCATCGCCTGTTTCGTGTTCATACGATAGCTCCTAGATGCATCTGTGAATCCTTGCTCTGTGTAGCGGTAGGTTTTAGCATCCGCCTTCAGTTTCATGCCTCAAGACCATAGATCTATATGTATCTCTGCCCATTGATTCAGTACTGTTCTTTTTTGAACCTTGAATATTTTCCTTCTTTTCTGAACTTGCTTCAGATCCGTCGCTGTAGAGAAGTCTTGTGAAATCTGTTTCTGTAAACTTACTCATCTGCTTCAATGTTTAGACCAGGCGGTTTAACTTTGTAGAAAAAATTGCCAAACCGGTATATACCATTAGTCCCCTTGTTGAACCGCCAGATGTTGTTGCTTCATAAAACTCCGGTTTAGATAGATCTGTCTCCGGTTTAACATTGCACATACCAATGTACCTTAATCAATGCATTTTTGAACCGGGATCACTCTACCTTGTAGATTTCATCATGGCCAAGCAAGTATATGAGTGCAACTGGGTTCCTTCTCGCGTCACAGAGGCTCAACTGGACGATTTAGTCCTGATCGGCGCCTTAGGCAGCAAAGATACCATCCATTGGAGGGCTCCTGGCAAAGAATGCCCTCCCACACCTCAAGAAGGAGAGGTCGTCGTTTTCGTAGATCACTTAGCCCGGGGCTTTAAGCCGCCCGGTTCTAAATTTTACCGGGACGTTTTAGCCGATTTTCAACTCCATCCACAAGATACTGGCCCCAACTCTGTTACAAACATGTGTCACTTCCAAGTGCTCTGTGAGGCGTTCTTTCAAGAGGAGCCCACAGTGGAATTGTTCAGAGACTGTTTCCATCTAAACCGCCGTACTGAGTTTACTGACGGCTCCAATACGGAGTTGGGTGGCGTGGCGATTCAGAAAAGGAAAGAGGTCACATACCCTCACGCCAAACTGCACAGCCACCCCAAAGAGTGGAATCAAACATGGTTCTATTGCAAAGACACCTCCCCTGCTGGTGAGAATCCCTTGCCTGGCTTTCGTCCGGAGCGGCTCAGCAATACACACCCTTTTCCGCAAAGGTTGACTGCCCAGGAGAGAAGCAAATATGCTCCTCAACTGTCGAAGCTCAGAGCCTTTATGGCCAACGGTTTAACAGGGGTTGATCTCGCTCCTGTTGGATATCATGGAGCATACTGCCCCTTAGTCAGCGCTCCGGTTTGATGTGCGAGTATACTGGCAGTGTTGATGACCCACTGCGACATTCCAACATCCAGCTCACCGATGAAGAAATCACAGAGGCTGTGAATAAGATGCTGAATGAACCGGAACACATCTGTGCTAAAACCGGCCTGCTTCCCTTCTGTGCCACCAACAAACCGCCAGCTGTAAGAGTTTGATTTTTCTTTTTGCTAAATCTGCTATTGATATATCTGGTCATTGTTTAATATCAGTGTCTGTGTAACCAGGGCAATGATCCGTTTTGGAGCAAGAAACTGCCGCAGGAGAAACCAGAAAAACCAGACAAAAAGAAGAGCAACCCGGCAAAAGACTAAAGCTGTGAAGAAGACTGCCCACAGGAAAAGAACCACTGCATCCTCTAATCCGGCCCCTGATGATGATGTGGATAATCCGGACCTTGAGGTAGGGCTTGACTCACTTGGCTTATTTTTCATGCGTCTTATTGATGATGATATTTGTCAGGATGATGCCGAAGCCAGCCATGCTGATGTGCAGAGGTAATTATTCTCTCTTCCGATTCAGAACCTTTGCCTTCACTAAAAATCCGTCAGGCAAACCGGAAAGTTAAATTTTCTCATCCTCTTGCTTATTTGGATCCCAAATTTCTTATGAAGACCCAACAGCACGAAGCTCGTCGCACAACCCGGCACAGCGGCCAGGTAGTTACCTCCGTCGGTTTACCGAACAGTCCGGTTCGGAAACGCCGTTCAGAGGTCTCTAATTTGCTTGTCAGTGCTTGTCCTAAAGCGGGCTGCTTTCGTCAACCTCTTAATCCATCTGACTCCGATTACCAGGTTACTTCCCACTCATCCTCTGGCGAGTCATCGGCTACTCAGCTGCCACCGCTCAAAACGGTGCTTGGGTAAGCTATACTTATCATAATATTTGCAGCACATCGCCTTGGAACATATGCTGTATTTGATTTTGTTATTCCTTTCAGGGCCAAGCCTAGGCCAAGCAAGAAGGCTCGCCTGGACAAAGCAGCCGAAGAGGATGCCATCCTTGAACCGGGCAAAACACCAGATCTTGAAGCGGCTATTCCTGAGGATATACCCAATGATCCACCGCAGCAAGACGACGATCTTATTGCTGAAGATAAACCTATTGATATCTCCAATCCTGTCAATCAGCCCACAAGCTCTATCCGGATTGACAATCCACCGGTCCAACAAAGCCTACTGACAAGCCAACAGCCCCAGTGCAAACCGGCGATACCAAGGATGATGAGGTTGTCATTACTGGCACTGCCATACAGAGCCAAGCAATCCTGTCGCTTTGTCCAAACATTACTGCCAAGGAAGAATTTGCTGCCTTTGGCAAAGGCAAGTGGAATGCTGATCTGGCGACTTACGCTGCTCTGAACGCCCAAGATATCCATTCCGGCTACCTGAACCGGCTGTATACCAGTCGTGACTATGAAGCCGGTCTGGTTAACATGATGAAAGATAAATATGAGGTAACTTCCATATGCTCTTTCCTGCTTGTATATTTCAATTCTTGTTGACGCTCCTAGCCCCCGAGGGCCGGTTTGTAATCTTCTTTCAAACCGGGACTTACTAATATAAATCTTAATGCTTTGAAATTCGCTGATGTAGTCCCCAAGGGCCGGTTCAACTTAGCGTAGTTAAACCGGGACTTTAAGTAATTGAGATCGCCGCATCAGAATATATACGAGCAAATAGCCATTAGCCCCCAAGTGCCAAGTTGAATACTTGTATTGATCTTGGGACTTTGTAAGCAATTGAAAGATGAAGATCGAATATGCATTAGCCCCCAAGTGCCAAGTGCATAACTTGTTATGTGGTTGGTACTTCAATCCTTGTACCGTTTTGCTGAATCATATAACTGTCTGTATGCAGGCTGAGCTGAAGACGAAAGAAAGCCAAGTCGCCGATCTCCAAGAAAATCTGAAATCCCAACAAGCTGAAACCTCCAAAGAAAAAGAGGAATTAACCAGCGCTTTAAGCACCATGGAACAGCTTAAGGAGAGCTTCAAGAAGAAGCGGGCGGATTGGGCCACTGAAAAATCCGCTTTAATCAAACGAGCAGAAGATGCCGAGGCTGCACTAAAACTGGTGGCGGATGAACTGACCAGCATAAAGCGGCACGTGCATGCCATGACCACTGCTATCTTTGGTAAGCCGTTGACTTCTGAATTGATTCTGCCGTCTTACAGAGCTGCCGGTTTGTTAACCCTTTATGATATTTCAGGGACACGCATTGGTCACTTGGGGTCAGATGTGCGGAAGAAATTGAAAGCCGCCTATACGTTGATCGAACAACTGTACACTGGTGCACAACGTATCATCTGTACTGCATCCCACAACAAAGCCGGCGCCCACTTTGATTCAGGACACTCTGACGAAACTGTCGGTGCTTCCTGCCCGGGTTGAAGAGCTGAAGAAATCTGCTGCTCGAACCGGTGCGATCAATGCCTTAATCCGGGCAAAAGCTTGGGTGCCGGATTTTGATCCTATTGAAGCGGCTCAGGGCTATCCCAGCTTGAAGGAAGACGGGTCAGAGTTTAGTGAAGCGGATCTGCGAGCAATAAACCGGGAGGTGCGTCCGCTAGCTTGTCAATTGGCTGAAGAAGCAGACTTGTCTCATTATCAAGCCCAATATGACAATCAAAACAAGCGAGTAGCTGCACCAATTCATGAAGCGGAAAATCTTATCCCTCCAATCCGTAAGCATACTTACGCTCCCGATATTGACCCGTCGTTGCTGATCCATGATGAAGCTGTCTTTCAAGCATTAATGGGAATCGACTGGACAACTGTTGATTTCCAGCCGCTGGGTAGAGAAACTGAAGCTGAAGCGGCGCGGGATGACCCACAACCATCAGGCGGGCTGGTGACCAAGCTTGAACCGGAAGCCGGTTTAAAACTGCTTCTCCTTGCGAAAAACAATGATCTTATTGTGGGCACCGTGTTGCCTTGTAATAGGCTAGCTGATACTTTTGATGTTGATATGCCTTCGTGCATAATTACTGCAACTTGCTCTTCCTTTGGGTGATGAACTTCCAAAGTACTTTCTGCAATAAAAAATCTTAAAGTGCCACCGCGGTTGTACCGTCAGGCGGAATATGATGTCTGCATACATGAAATCAAAACATCCGAAATTTTTAAGTATATGACCAAATTTTGAGATACATAATACCTGCCATCGTTGGACGTGAAGTTGGCTTGGCCAATCTTGAAGCGGAGTTTTATAAACCCACACTGTTGGAGGAGATAGCAGCTCCTGTATATATATGATGCCGGTTTACCATGTAAACCGTGCCAGGTTATAATAAACACCGTGTTACTACCGTAATAGGATGTTAACAAAAAATCAAACCGAGCAAATAGTCTCCGGATTAAAATGGACCGTGTTCCGTCAATTGACAGTTTGAACCGGCTTAAAACTTAAAACGCAATAAAAAGAAAGAAATATCTTTCAAAGAAAAATGTGAAGCAAAGGCAATGACAAAACCGTTTGCAAAAAGAGGCTTATTTGAGCTGATCAGATGGCGTTACCATGGTCAGACACGACCAAGCTCCCGATAGGTGTAGCTATGGTTCAAGTCAGCCAGGTCCCCAAATGAAACCGTGGCATTTATGCCGATCAAGTGGCATGGCAATGGTTCGGGTTCGACCAAGCCCCCAAGTGATCTGTGGCCTTAGGCCGATCAAGAGGCATGACTGGTTCAGACGTGACCAAGTCCCCAAGTGATCTGGTGGCTCTCGCCTATCAAGAGGTATTGCATTGGTTCGGACACGACCAAGCCCCCAAGTGATATAACATGATGCTTTTGAAAAGCTAACTCAAGGGGTAAACCGGAGGCCGCTTTAGAACAACTCCGTGTAACCACACATGATGTAAAAGAACAGATACCCCGCTTTAGCTGAGGTTCCGGTTTATTATATTTAATCATAATATATACATCATCGTAATATGTACATAAGTAGAGCCAATGGCTCAGGTATAGTAAGGCCGAAGATGAGCTATGTTCCACGGCCTGTTGGTCTCCTTCCTCTGATGTACGTGAGTCTTTATGCTCTCGAATATCGATCAGATAGTATGACCCGTTGTGCAGATTCTTGCTGACCACAAAAGGTCCCTCCCAAGGTGGGGATAGCTTATGCATATCAGTCTGGTCTTGGATGAGCCGAAGCACCAAATCTCCCTCTTGAAAGGTTCTGGTTTTAACTCGGCGACTGTGATAACGACGAAGATCCTGTTGGTAAATCGCTGAGCGAGCAGCTGCTATGTCACGCTCTTCATCCAACCGGTCCAAAGCATCTTGCCGTGCTGTCTCGTTGTCCGCTTCAACATAAGCCGCCACACGAGGTGAATCATGACGGATATCACTGGGGAGAACCGCCTCCGCTCCATAGACCATGAAGAATGGTGTGTATCCTGTTGATCTGTTGGGTGTGGTATTGATGCTCCATAACACAGATGGTAATTCTTCTACCCAACAACCCGGTGTTCTCTGCAAAGGAACCATAAGCCGGGGCTTGATGCCTCTCAAAATCTCTTGATTAGCCCTTTCTGCTTGACCATTGGACTGTGGGTGTGCTACGGATGAAACGTCAAGCCGGATGTGCTCCGTTCGCAGAACTCCTTCATGGCACCCTTGGACAAATTGGTACCATTATCTGTGATGATACTGTGTGGAAAGCCAAACCGGAAAATCACTTTTTTGATAACTGAACCGCCGTGGCCGCATCACACTTGCTAACAGGTTCTGCCTCCACCCACTTTGTAAACTTGTCAACCGCCACCAGGAGGTGGGTCTTCTTATCTTTGGACCTTTTGAAAGGCCCAACCATATCCAGCCCCCAAGTCGCAAACGGCCAAGTAATTGGAATCATTCTCAATTCTTGAGCCGGCACATGAGCACGTCTTGAAAACTTTTGGCAACCGTCACATCGTCTGACCAGATCCTCCGCATCAGCATGAGCAGTTAACCAATAGAAGCCATGGCGAAACGCTTTAGCTACCAAAGATTTTGAACCGGCGTGGTGACCACAATCTCCTTCGTGGATCTCACGCAAAATTTCACAGCCTTCTTCAGGAGACACACAGCGTTGAAACGCCCCTGATATACTGCAATGATGCAACTCGCCATTGACAATAGTCATGGACTTGGACCGCCGGATTCTGTCGGGCCAGAATCTCATCCTCTGGTAACTCGCCCCGGTTCATGTACGCCAGGTAAGGAAGCGTCCAATCCGGAATGACATGAAGAGCTGCCACCAATTGAGCCTCCGGATCAGGAATAGCCAAATCCGCTTCACCAGGGAGCTTGACCGACGGGTTGTGCAGCACATCCAGAAAAACATTGGGCGGGACCGGTTTGCGCTGAGAGCCCAGCCGGCTTAAAGCGTCCGCCGCTTCATTCTTCCGTCGGTCCACGTGGTCCACCTGATAGCCTTTAAAATGACCTGCAACAATATCCACCTCACGACGATATGCTGCCATGAGTGGGTCCTTGGAGTCCCAAGTGCCAGACACTTGTTGAGCCACGAGGTCCGAGTCACCGAAGCACTTAACTCGACTTAGATTCATCTCCTTAGCCATCCGGAGACCATGGAGCAAGGCTTCATACTCAGCTGCATTGTTAGTACAAGGGAACATTAAGCGGAGAACGTAACAAAACTTATCACCTCGTGGGGAAGTTAATACGACTCCAGCCCCCGAGCCTTCCAATTGCCTGGATCCGTCAAAATGGATGGTCCAATATGTGTGATCCGGCTTTCTTCAGGTGCTTGCATTTCCGTCCAATCATTGATGAAATCAACCAGTGCTTGAGACTTCACCGCCGTCCGAGGCACATACTTCAATCGTGCGGCCCAAGCTCTATAGCCCACTTGGCAATCCGGCCAGTTGCTTCCCGGTTCTGGATGATATCCCCCAAAGGAGCAGAACTGACCACCGTAATTGGGTGCCCTTGGAAGTATTGCTTAAGCTTCCGGCTTGCCATAAAAACTCCGTACACCAGCTTCTGCCAATGCGGATACCTTTGCTTGGACTCAATGAGTACCTCGCTGATATAATAGACCGGACGTTGAACCGGATGCTCCTTACCTGCCTCCTTTCGCTCCACCACAATAGCCACGCTGACCGCACGAGCATTAGCAGCAACATATAGCAGTAACGGCTCCTTGTCAATGGGAGCGGCGAGCACAGGCGGATTGGCCAATTGCCGCTTTAAGTCCTCAAATGCTTCATCAGCAGCAGAACTCCAGACGAACTGATCCGTCTTCTTCAACATCTGATACAAAGGGATTGCCTTCTCACCAAGGCGGCTGATAAACCGGCTTAACGCGGCAATCCGGCCTGCCAGGCGTTGAACATCATTGATACACTTCGGTTTAGCCAGGGAGGTGATGGCTGTGATCTTCTCCGGATTAGCCTCAATTCCCCTGTTGGACACCAGAAAACCCAATAACTTGCCCGCCGGTACACCAAAGACACACTTGTCCGGATTAAGCATCATCTTGTACGTCCTTAGGTTATCAAAGGTTTCCTTCAAATCATCAACCAGAGTCTCCTTCTCCCTGGATTTAACCACGATATCATCCACGTAAGCATGTACATTACGGCCAATCTGCTTGTGAAGACAATTTTGTACACACCGTTGATAAGTTGCCTGGGCACTTTTGAGCCCAAAGGGCATAGACACATAGCAGAAGGCTCCAAAGGGAGTTATGAATGCCGTCTTCTCCTGGTCCTTAACTGCCATTTTGATCTGATGATAGCCAGAATATGCATCCAAAAAACTTAAACGCTCACAACCCGCCGTAGCATCAATGATTTGATCAATACGGGGGAGGGCAAAAGGATCTGCTGGACAAGCCTTATTAAGATCTGTGTAATCCACACACATGCGCCAGGTGCCGTTTTTCTTAAGGACTAGCACCGGATTGGCAAGCCACTCAGGGTGAAAAACTTCAACAATAAAACCAGCTGCTAAGAGGCCTGGCTACCTCTTCTCCAATCGCCTTGCGTCTTTCTTCGTTAAACCGGCGGAGGAACTGTTTTCACCGGTTTGTATTTAGGATCCACATTAAGGGTGTGCTCAGCGAGTTGCCTCGGTACACCTGGCATGTCAGAGGGCTTCCATGCAAAAATGTCCCGATTCTCACGGATGAACTCGATGAGCGCGCTTTCCTATTTCGGATCCAAGTTGGCACTGATGCTGAACTGCTTGGACGAATCGCCAGGTACGAAGTCAACAAGCTTAGTTTCTGCTGCCGATTTGAACTTCAGGGCCGGATCATGCTCCGTAGTTGGCTTCTTTAATGGAGTCATGTCCGCCGGATCAACATTGTCCTTATAATACTTCAGCTCCTCGGTGGCACAAACCGACTCTGCGTAGGCCGCATCTCCTTCCTCGCACTCCAAAGCGATTTTACGGCTTCCGTGAACCGTTATTGTCCCCTTGTGACCCGGCATCTTGAGCTGCAAATACACATAACAGGGCCGTGCCATAAACTTGGCGTAGGCCGGTCGCCCAAACAGGGCGTGATATGGACTTTGGATTTTCACCACTTCAAACGTCAATGTTTCTGACCTGGAATCATGATCATCTCCAAAGGCCACTTCCAGAGCTATCTTACCAACAGGATATGCTGACTTGCCAGGTACCACACCGTGGAACACCGTATTAGACGGTTTGAGATTTTTATCTGTTAGTCCCATACGACGGAAGGTCTCATAGTACAAGATATTAATGCTGCTCCCTCCATCCATGAGCACTTTGGTGAACTTGTAACCTCCCACCTGAGGCGCCACCACCAGAGCCAACTGACCCGGATTATCAACCTGGGGAGGGTGATCCTCTCTGCTCCATATGATTGGCTGTTCAGACCAGCGTAGATAACGGGGCACGGCCGGTTCAACAGAGTTGACTGCCCGCCTCTGAACCTTCCGGTCTCGCTTGTCCAAGCTAGTGGTGAAGACATGGTACTGCCCACTATTCAACTGCTTTGGGTTGCTCTGGTAACCTGACTGTTGCTGCTGCTGGTTGTAACCACCCTGGTTGTTCTGATTATTTTGACTGTTATGTCCGCCCGGATTACCATTAAATCCTGAACCGGAATTTCCTCCACCGTAACCCGGCCCGGATCCTGAGCCACCGCCGGAGCCATGATCATACCGGAAAGCATTAGAATTCTTGAACTCCTGCATAATGAAGCAATCCTTCCAAAGGTGGTTTGCTGGCACCTCCTTCGTCCCATGTCTTGGATAGGGCTGGTTGAAAGTGCAACTATCCCTAGGTGGTTTTGGTAATTCATAACAACATATAGCTCATTGAGCTAATGCTATTCCAAGATGATTATTTCAGGAAAGCTCAATGATTGGCATGGCATGGTAAAGTGGAACCCTCAAAATGCTAAGGACAAAGGATTGGATCAAGCTCAAAAGCTCAAGACTCTTCATTTTATATTTTAGTGATCCAAGATCACATTGAGTCTTTAGGAAAAGCCAATACTATCAAGGAGGGATGAGGTGTTGCTTAATGAGCCTCTTGCTTCATGTGCTTAGTGATATGCTCCAAAACCCTCAACTACTTTCCCATATCCACATATGACCTAAACCCTAAGCCAAACTCGGTCCTACCGATTCTTCCTATCCGGCGCCACCGAGTTTCACTTGTCATAAGCCACTGCCAAACCCTAGCAATTCAGTTATACCGATAGGGATCTCGGTCTCACCGAGATGGGATTGCAAACTCTCTGTTTCCCTTTTGTAACTTTTCGGTCTCACCGAAAGAGCGAATCGGTCCCACCGAGATTGCAATGTAAATTCAGTGTTTCCCTTTGTAACTTTTCGGTCTCACCGAAAGAGCAAATCGGTCCCACCGAGTTTGCCTGACCAACTCTCTGGTTAGCTAATTACCAAATTCGGTCTCACCGAGTTTGTGTAATCGGTCTCACCGAGATTACGTTATGCCCAAACCCTAACCATATCGGTCCTACCGAGTTGCATGTCAGTCCCACCGAAAATCTCTAACGTCACTAGGTTTACATTTTCGGTTCGACCGAGTTTGTTGATTCGGTACCATCGAGATTGGAAAACTGTGTGTAACGGTTGGATTTTGTGTGGAGGCTATATATACCCCTCCACCTCTTTCTCATTCAGTGTGAGAGCCATCAGAACACACACATCATTCCAACTCATTTGTTCTGAGAGAAAACCACCTACTCATGTGTTGAGACAAAGACATTCCATTCCTACCATATGAATCTTGATTTCTAGCCTTCCCAAGTTGCTTTCCACTCAAATCTTCTTTCCACCAAATCCAAATCCTATGAGAGAGAGTTGATGTTGGGGAGACTATCATTTGAAGCACAAGAGCAAGGAGTTCATTACCTACACACCATTTGTTACTTCTTGGAGAGTGGTGTCTCCTAGATTGGCTAGGTGTCACTTGGGAGCCTCCGACAAGATTGTGGAGTTGAACCAAGGAGTTTGTAAGGGCAAGGAGATCGCCTACTTCGTGAAGATCTACCGCTAGTGAGGCAAGTCCTTCGTGGGCGATGGCCATGGTGGGATAGACAAGGTTGCTTCTTCGCTTCTTCGTACCCTTCGTGGGTGGAGCCCTGTGTGGACTCGCGCAACCGTTACCCTTGGGTGGAGCCCTGTGTGGACTCGCGCAACCGTTATCCTTTGTGGGTTGAAGTCTCCATCAACGTGGATGTAGGATAGCACCACCTATCCGAACCACGGGAAAAACATCCGTGTCTCCAATTGCGTTTGAATTCTCCAAACCCTTCCCTTTACATTCTTGCAAGTTGCATGCTTTACTTTCCGCTGCCAATATACTCTTTGCATGCTTGCTTGAATTGTGATGATTGCTTGACTTGTCCTAAAATAGCTAAAATCTGCCAAGAACTAAAATTGGGAAAAGGTTAAGTTTTTATTTGGTCAAGTAGTCTAATCACCCCCCCTCTAGACATACTTTCGATCCTACAAGTGGTATCAGAGCTTTGGTCTCCATTTGCTTTGATCTCCATAGCTTTTGGTGGTCATAGCCTTGGTTTCACAACCTAGGAGAGTATGGCGTCTAGCGAGGGAAATTATCACCGTAGAGGTCCTTACTTTGATGGTACTAATTTTGCTAGTTGGAAGCATAAAATGAAAATGCATATTCTTGGACATAACCCCGCCGTTTGGGCTATTGTGTGTGTTGGCTTTGCAAGGTGACTTCTTTGATGGGAGAGAACCAAACCGTGAAGCTACCGCGGATGAGTTGAAGATGTTGCAATACAATGCTCAAGCTTGTGATATTCTCTTCAACGGATTGTGCCCCGAAGAATTCAACAAAATCAGCCGTCTTGAGAATGCAAAGGAAATTTGGGATACTTTGATTGATATGCACAAAGGTACCGACTCCGTCAAGGAATCCAAATTGGATGTGCTTCAAAGTCAACTTGACAAGTTCAAAATGAAGGATGGTGAAGGTGTCGATGAAATGTACTCTAGGCTTGCTCTCATCACAAATGAGATTGCCGGCTTAGGAAGTGAAGAGATGACCATAAGATTCATCATCAAGAAGATTCTAAGAGCCTTGGATGGAAAATATGATACCGTGTGCACATTGATCCAAATGATGCCCAATTACAAAGATCTCAAGCCAACGGAGGTGATTGGAAGAATTGTTGCTCATGAGATGTCACTTAAGGATAAAGAGGAACTTCACAACAAATCAAGTGGTGCCTATACAAAGCCTCATGTGAAGCCCCTACATCATCAAGTGAGAAACAAAGACTTCAATGAAGAATTGAGCTTAATGGTGAAGAACTTCAACAAGTTCTACAAGAGTAGAAGCAAAAGATAGAAGCTTCAAGTCAAGGTCCTACAATGACAAAAGATCTTCTAGTCGAGAGCGAAACTGCTACAGTTGTGGAAGACCCGGACACTATTCCAATGAGTGTACGGCTCCCTACAAGAGAAGAGAAGATTCTCCAAAAGAAGAAGCAAAGAATCACCACCAAGAGAGAGAAGGAGTAGAGATGATCGTTATGAACGAAGATACTCACGGAGAAGCAAGGATTCAGAAAGGAAGGAAAAATCATCAAGGAGCTACACAAGACGAAGACATCAAGCTCATGTTGGTGAATGGGTATCCGGCTCCGACTCCGACAGCCACTCCGAGAGAAGTTATCACTCCGACTCCGAAGATACTCAAGATGAAGGTGTTGCCGGTCTAGCACTTGTGTCAACCAACTCCTACGACATATTTGACTCACCAAATGAAGGAATTGGAAGATGCTTCATGGCCAAAGGTCCTAAGGTAACACACCCCGAGTATGTTGATTTCAATAGTGATGAAGATGACTTGTTAGGTGATGATTTGCTTGTTGACAACTCTAGTGATGAATACTATGATGAAACGTCAATTAAACATGCTAATCAAGATAAAACGAATGACAATGATAAGGAGAAGATTGAGGCTCTAACTAAAGAACTAAACACTCTTAAGTTAGCTCATGAAACTATCTTCGAAGATCATCGAGAACTTTTAAGAGCTCATGAGAAATTACGCTTTGAAAAGCTCAATCTTGAGCAAGAGCATGAGTTCT
>NC_053028.1:171581516-171612540 GCF_003073215.2 Triticum urartu | reverse complement strand
TGTACTGTTTTTGAAATATGTGTTATTTGCATATTTTTGAAAATAGGATTTTTGAAGAGAAGAAAGCTTTCAAAAGATTTGGGGTGCACCCTGCCTTTCCACACCATGAAGGCAAGCATCTTGAACCCTGGCATAATATTTTTGATGTGTTGGTTGACACGATTATAACACCACCTTATTTCGGAGAACTCATTATTTTATGTGATGATGCGATCATTTGCATGAATGCATATTAGTGATTTCCTTGCTGTTGGAAATGAATATACATGTGATGGTAATCATCCTCATGTGCCTTGCATGCATGCCGGAAAGGAACCCGGGAAAGCCTCTGCCTTGGGTAGGCGTGAGCTTGTCGCCGGTCTCCGTCGGGACGGTTATGTCCGGTATGGCATAGTAAGGTATAATGGGTGGTGATTCTGTTGGTTGAAATATATTTGTTATACATGTCATGCAGGGAACTTATAAGCCTCCAGAGTCGGCCGTAGATCGAGTCTTGTTCCGGTAACCCCCATACTTGTTTCGTACTGTCACTGGTCCCTGCCGTAGGTGGGGTATGGTTCAGTAAGTTGTTAACCCTTGTCTTGGCACACACCGTACAGAGAGGCCATGGTGGAAGATACCGGTTGTAGCCGGTAGGCATGCCACCTGGTCCGGGGGCATGGGTGTATCCGGTTGGGACCGAGAGGGGGGCACCCCTTAGAGCGCGCGATAGAAATTTGATCCCATGCTACGCGAGGTTGTAGCCTCCCCACTTAGAGTTTTGCTTAACAGGTGTCATGGGTGATTCCAGACACGAGTAAAAGCTGGTGTGTGCAAGTCGGGTGTGTTTCAATTAAAAGACCGTAGACGGAATTAGTCCGATGGACTAAAGGAATCCGTTACTCGTGGGTAAAGAGTACACTCTCTGCAGAGATATTAAACCTATTCGAATAGCCGTGTCCATGGTTAAGGATTTCAGTCTGGGATGGGTTAAGTGTCGGTCTTAGTGTCGGTCTTCGGAGGAGAAACTACTAAACCCGAATATTGATTATGACTTGTGATATATGATGGTTATGATTATTATCATTATGGACTAACTGTTTGCATTGTTTGAAATAATGAATATCCCTGGGACGGTACCACCCCCTGGATATTCACTATGATTATGTTTGTATATATATAAGCCCTTTATGCGGCGTCGCTCAGACGCCCGACCGTGGCATGTTCGTTATTTCATTTTCATATAAGCCCTTTATGTGGCGTCGCTCAGACGCCCGACTGTGGCATGTTTGTTATTTCATTTTCTTGTTGGGTTTCGTAGTAATTTCAAAAAAATTCCTACGCACACGCAAGATCATGTGATGCATAGCAACGAGGGGGAGAGTGTTGTCTACGTACCCAACGCAGACTGACTGCGGAAGCGATGACACGACGTAGAGGAAGTAGTCGTACGTCTTCACGATCCAACCGATCAAGCACCGAAACTACGGCACCTCCGAGTTCGAGCACACGTTCAGCTCGATGACGATCCCCGGACTCCGATCCAGCAAAGTGTCGGGGTAGAGTTTCGTCAGCACGACGGCGTGGTGAAGATCTTGATGAACTACAGCAGCAGGGCTTCGCCTAAACTCGCTACAGTATTATCGAGGAATATGGTGGCAGGGGGCACCGCACACGGCTAAGGAATAGATCACGTGGATCAACTTGTGTGTTCTAGGGTGCCTCTACCTCAGTATATAAAGGAGCCAAGGGGGGAGAGGGGAGCCGGCCAAGGGAGAGGGCGCAGGAGGAGTCCTACTCCTTCCGGGAGTAGGACTCCCCCCCCCAATCCTATTCCAACTAGGATTCCCAAGGGGGGGGAAAGAGAGAGAGGGGGGGCGGCCACCTTCTCCTAGTCCTAATAGGACTAGGGGAGGGGGAAGTGGCGCAGCCACCTTGGGCTGCCCCTTTCTCCTTTCCACTAAGGCCCATGAAGGCCCATATGGCTCCCGGGGGGTTCCGGTAACCTCCCGGTAATCCGGTAAAATCCCGATTTCACCCGGAACACTTCTGATGTCCAAACATAGGCTTCCAATATATCAATCTTTATGTCTCGACCATTTCGAGACTCCTCGTCATGTCCGTGATCACATCCGGGACTCCGAACAACCTTCGGCACATCAAAATGCATAAACTCATAATGTAACTGTCATCGTAACCTTAAGCGTGCGGACCCTACGGGTTCGAGAACAATGTAGACATGACCGAGACATGTCTCCGGTCAATAACCAACAGCGGGACCTGGATGCCCATATTGGCTCCTACATATTCTATGAAGATCTTTATCGGTCAGACCGCATAACAACATACGTTGTTCCCTTTGTCATCGGTATGTTACTTGCCCGAGATTCGATCGTCGGTATCCAATACCTAGTTCAATCTCGTTACCGGCAAGTCTGTTTACTCGTTCCGTAATACATCATCTCACAACTAACATATTAGTTGTAATGCTTGCAAGGCTTATGTGATGTGCATTACCGAGAGGGCCCAGAGATACCTCTCCGACAATCGGAGTGACAAATCCTAATCTCGATCTATGCCAACCCAACATGTACCTTTGGAGACACCTATAGAGTACCTTTATAATCACCCATTTACGTTGTGACGTTTGGTAGCACACAAAGTGTTCCTCCGGCAAACGGGAGTTGCATAATCTCATAGTCATAGGAACATGTATAAGTCATGAAGAAAGCAATAGCAACATACTAAACGATCGGGTGCTAAGCTAATGGAATGGGTCATGTCAATCAGATCATTCAACTAATGATGTGATCCCGTTAATCAAATGACAACTCTTTGTCCATGGTTAGGAAACATAACCATCTTTGATTAATGAGCTAGTCAAGTAGAGGCATACTAGTGACACTCTGTTTGTCTATGTATTCACACATGTATTATGTTTCCGGTTAATACAATTCTAGCATGAATAATAAACATTTATCATGATATAAGGAAATAAATAATATCTTTATTATTGCCTCTAGGGCATATTTCCTTCAGTCTCCCACTTGCACTAGAGTCAATAATCTAGATTACACAGTAATGATTCTAACACCCATGGAGCCTTGGTGCTGATCATGTTTTGCTCGTGGAAGAGGCTTAGTCAACGGGTCTGCAACATTCAGATCCGTATGTATCTTGCAAATCTCTATGTCTCCCACCTGGACTAGATCCCGGATGGAATTGAAGCGTCTCTTGATGTGCTTGGTTCTCTTGTGAAATCTGGATTCCTTTGCCAAGGCAATTGCACCAGTATTGTCACAAAAGATTTTCATTGGACCCGATGCACTAGGTATGACACCTAGATCGGATATGAACTCCTTCATCCAGACTCCTTCATTTGCTGCTTCCGAAGCAGCTGTGTACTCCGCTTCACATGTAGATCCCGCCACAACGCTTTGTTTAGAACTGCACCAACTGACAGCTCCACCGTTTAATGTAAAAACGTATCCGGTTTGCGATTTAGAATCGTCCGGATCAGTGTCAAAGCTTGCATCAACGTAACCTTTTACGATGAGCTCTTTGCCACCTCCATATATGAGAAACATATCCTTAGTCCTTTTCAGGTATTTCAGGATGTTCTTGACCGCTGTCCAGTGATCCACTCCTGGATCACTTTGGTACCTTCCTGCTAGACTTACAGCAAGGCACACATCAGGTCTGGTACACAGCATTGCATACATGATAGAGCCTATGGCTGAAGCATAGGGAACATCTTTCATTTTCTCTCTATCTTCTGCAGTGGTCGGGCATTGAGTCTTACTCAACTTCACACCTTGTAACACAGGCAAGAACCCTTTCTTTTCTTGATCCATTTTGAACTTCTTCAAAACTTTGTCAAGGTATGTGCTTTGTGAAAGTCCAATTAAGCGTCTTGATCTATCTCTATAGATCTTAATGCCTAATATGTAAGCAGTTTCACCGAGGTCTTTCATCGAAAAACTCTTATTCAAGTATCCCTTTATGCTATCCAGAAATTCTATATAATTTCCAATTAGTAATATGTCATCCACATATAATATCAGAAATGCTACAGAGCTACCACTCACTTTCTTGTAAATACAGGCTTCTCCAAAAGTCTGTATAAAACCAAATGCTTTGATCACACTATCAAAGCGTTTATTCCAACTCCGAGAGGCTTGCACCAGTCCATAAATGGATCGCTGGAGCTTGCACACTTTGTTAGCTCCCTTTGGATCGACAAAACCTTCTGGTTGCATCATATACAACTCTTCTTCCAGAAATCCATTCAGGAATGCAGTTTTGACATCCATCTGCCAAATTTCATAATCATAAAATGCGGCAATTGCTAACATGATTTGGACAGACTTAAGCATCGCTACGGGTGAGAAGGTCTCATCATAGTCAATCCCTTGAACTTGCCGAAAACCTTTTGCGACAAGTCGAGCTTTCTAGACAGTAATATTACCGTTAGTGTCAGTCTTCTTCTTGAAGATCCATTTATTCTCAATTGCTTGCCGATCATCGGGCAAGTCAACCAAAGTCCATACTTTGTTCTCATACATGGATCCCATCTCAGATTTCATGGCTTCAAGCCATTTTGCGGAATCTGGGCTCACCATCGCTTCTTCATAGTTCGTAGATTCATCATGATCTAGTAGCATGACTTCCAGAACAAGATTACCGTACCACTCTGGCGCGGATCTCACTCTGGTTGATCTACGAGGTTCAGTAGTATCTTGTTCTAAAGTTTCATGATCATCATCATTAGCTTCCTCACTAACTGGTGTAGGTGTCACAGAAACAGTTTTCTATGATGCACTACTTTCCAATAAGGGAGCAGGTACAGTTACCTCGTCAAGTTCTACTTTCCTCCCACTCACTTCTTTCGAGAGAAACTCCTTCTCCAGAAAGTTTCCGAACTTAGCAACAAAAGTCTTGCCTTCGGATCTGTGATAGAAGGTGTATCCAATAGTCTCCTTTGGATATCCTATGAAGACACATTTCTCCGATTTGGGTTCGAGCTTATCAGGTTGAACCTTTTTCACATAAGCATCGCAGCCCCAAACTTTCAGAAACGACAACTTTGGTTTCTTGCCAAACCATAGTTCATAAGGCGTCGTCTGAACGGATTTTGATGGTGCCCTATTTAACGTGAATGCAGCCGTCTCCAAAGCATAACCCCAAAACGATAGCGGTAAATCAGTAAGAGACATCATAGATCGCACCATATCTAGTAAAGTACGATTACGACGTTCGGACACACCATTACGCTGTGGTGTTCCGGGTGGCGTGAGTTGCGAAATTATTCCGTATTGTTTCAAATGTACACCAAACTCGTAACTCAAATATTCTCCTCCACGATCAGATCGTAGAAACTTTATTTTCTTGTTACGATGATTTTCAACTTCACTCTGAAATTCTTTGAACTTTTCAAATGTTTCAGACTTATGTTTTATTAAGTAGATATACCCATATCTGCTTAAATCATCTGTGAAGGTGAGAAAATAACGATATCCGCCACGAGCCTCAATATTCATCGGACCACATACATCTGTATGTATGACTTCCAACAAATCTGTTGCTCTCTCCATAGTACCGGAGAACGGTGTTTTAGTCATCTTGCCCATGAGGCACGGTTCGCAAGTACCAAGTGATTCATAATCAAGTGGTTCCAAAAGTCCATCAGTATGGAGTTTCTTCATGCGCTTTACACCGATATGACCTAAACGGCAGTGCCACAAATAAGTTGCACTATCATTATCAACTCTGCATCTTTTGGCTTCAACACTATGAATATGTGTGTCACTACTATCGAGATTCAATAAAAATAGACCATTCTTTAAGGGTGCATGACCATAAAAGATATTACTCATATAAATAGAACAACCATTATTCTCAGATTTATATGAATAACCGTCTCGCATCAAACAAGATCCAGATATAATGTTCATGCTTAACGTTGGCACCAAATAACAATTATTTAGGTCTAATATTAATCCCGAAGGTAGATGTAGAGGTAGCGTGCCGACTACGATCACATCGACTTTGGAACCGTTTCCCACGCGCATCGTCACCTCGTCCTTAGCCAATCTTCGCTTAATCCGTAGTCCCTGTTTCGAGTTGCAAATATTAGCAACAGAACCAGTATCAAATACCCAGGTGCTACTGCGAGCATTAGTAAGGTACACATCAATAACATGTATATCACATATACCTTTGTTCACCTTGCCATCCTTCTTATCCGCCAAATACTTGGGGCAGTTCCGCTTCCAGTGACCAGTCTGCTTGCAGTAGAAGCACTCATTTTCAGGCTTAGGTCCAGGTTTGGGTTTCTTCTCTTGAGTAGCAACTTGCTTGCTGTTCTTTTTGAAGTTCCCCTTCTTCTTCCCTTTGCCCTTTTTCTTGAAACTAGTGGTCTTGTTGACCATCAACACTTGATGCTCCTTCTTGATTTCTACCTCCGCAGCTTTCAGCATTGCGAAGAGCTCGGGAATAGTCTTATTCATCCCTTGCATATTATAGTTCATCACGAAGCTCTTGTAGCTTGGTGGCAGTGATTGGAGAATTCTGTCAATGACGCAATCATCTGGAAGATTAACTCCCAATTGAATCAAGTGATTATTATACCCAGACATTTTGAGTATATGCTCACTGACAGAACTGTTCTCCTCCATCTTGCAGCTATAGAACTTATTGGAGACTTCATATCTCTCAATCCGGGCATTTGCTTGAAATATTAACTTCAACTCCTGGAACATCTCATATGCTCCATGACGTTCAAAACGTCGTTGAAGTCCCGATTCTAAGCCGTAAAGCATGGCACACTGAACTATCGAGTAGTCATCAGCTTTGCTCTGCCAGACGTTCATAACATCTGGTGTTGCTCCAGCAGCAGGCCTGGCACCCAACGGTGCTTCCAGGACGTAATTATTCTGTGCAGCAATGAGGATAATCCTCAAGTTACGGACCCAGTCCGTGTAATTGCTACCATCATCTTTCAACTTTGCTTTCTCAAGGAATGCATTAAAATTCAACGGAACAACAGCACGGGCCATCTATCTACAATCAAGCATAAACAAGCAAGATACTATCAGGTACTAAGTTTCATGATAAATTTAGGTTCAAATAATTTACTTAAAGAACTCCCACTTAGATAGACATCCCTCTAATCCTCTAAGTGATTACGTGATCCAAATCAACTAAACCATGTCCGATCATCACGTGAGATGGAGAAGTTTCATTGGTGAACATCACTATGTTGATCATATCTACTATATGATTCACGCTCGACCTTTTGGTCTCCGTGTTCCGAGGCCATATCTGTATATGCTTGGCTCGTCAAGTATAACCTGAGTATTCCGCGTGTGCAACTGTTTTGCACCCGTTGTATTTGAACGTAGAGCCTATCACACCCGATCATCACGTGGTGTCTCAGCACGAAGAACTTTCGCAATGGTGCATACTTAGGGAGAACACTTCTTGATAATTAGTGAGAGATCATCTTATAATGCTACCGTCAATCAAAGCAAGATAAGATGCATAAAAGTTAAACATCACATGCAATCAATATAAGTGATATGATATGGCCATCATCATCTTGTGATTGTGATCTCCATCTTTGAAGCACCGTCATGATCACCATCGTCACCGGCGCGACACCTTGGTCTCCATCGTAGCATCGTTGTCGTCTCGCCAATCTTATGCTTCCACGACTATCGCTACCGCTTAGTGATAAAGTAAAGCATTACAGCGCGATTGCATTGCATACAATAAAGCGACAACCATATGGCTCCTGCCAGTTGCCGATAACTCGGTTACAAAACATGATCATCTCATACAATAAAATTTAGCATCATGTCTTGACCATATCACATCACAACATGCCCTGCAAAAACAAGTTAGACGTCCTCTACTTTGTTGTTGCAAGTTTTACGTGGCTGCTACGGGCTTAAGAAAGAACCAATCTTACCTACGCATCAAAACCACAACGATAGTTTGTCAAGTTGGTGCTGTTTTAACCTTCGCAAGGACCGGGCGTAGCCACACTCGGTTCAACTAAAGTTGGAGAAACTGTCATCCGCAAGCCACCTATGTGAAAAGCACGTCGGGAGAACCGGTCTCGCGTAAGCGTACGCGTAATGTCGGTCCGGGCCGCTTCGTCCAACAATACCGCCGAACCAAAGTATGACATGCTGGTAAGCAGTATGACTTATATCGCCCACAACTCACTTGTGTTCTACTCGTGCATATAACATCAACAACACAAAACCTAGGCTCGGATGCCACTGTTGGGGAACGTAGTAATTTCAAAAAAATTCCTACGCACACGCAAGATCATGGTGATGCATAGCAACGAGGGGATAGCATGATCTACGTACCCTTGTAGACCGACAGCGGAAGTGTTAGCACAACGCGGTTGATGTAGTCGTACGTCTTCACGGCCCGACCGATCAAGCACCGAAACTACGGCACCTCCGAGTTCTAGCACACGTTCAGCTCGATGATGATCCCCGGACTCCGATCCAGCAAAGTGTCAGGGAAGCGTTCCGTCAGCACGACAGCGTGGTGACAATCTTGATGTACTACCGTCGCAGGGCTTCGCCTAAGCACCGCTACAATATTATCGAGGATTATGGTGGAAGGGGGCACCGCACACGGCTAAGACTATGATCACGTGGATCAACCTGTGTCTAGGGGTGCCCCCTGCCCCCGTATATAAAGGATCAAGGGGGGGGGGGGTGCGGCCGGCCAGGAGGAGGGCACGCCAGGAGGAGGGCACGCCAGGAGGAGTCCTACTCCCACCGGGAGTAGGATTCCCCCCCTGTCCTAGTTGGAATAGGATTCGGGGAGGGGGAAAGAGGAGAGAGAGAAGGAAGGGGGGGCGCCGCCCCCCTCTCCTTGTCCTATTAGGACTAGGGGGGAGGGGCACGCGGCCCAGCCCTGGCCACCTCTCCTCTCTTCCACTAAAGCTCACTAAGGCCCATATACCTCCCGGGGGGTTCCGGTAACCTCCCGGTACTCCGGTAAAATCCCGATTTCACCCGAAACACTTCCGATATCCAAATATAGGCTTCCAATATATCAATATTTATGTCTCGACTATTTCGAGACTCCTTGTCATGTCCGTGATCACATCCGGGACTCCGAACAAACTTCGGTACATCAAAAAGCATAAACTCATAATATAACTGTCATCGAAACCTTAAGCGTGTGGACCCTATGGGTTCGAGAACAATGTTGACATGACCGGGACACGTCTCCGGTCAATAACCAATAGCGGAACCTGAATGCTCATATTGGCTCCTACATATTCTACGAAGATCTTTCTCGGTCTGACCGCATAACAACATACATTGTTCCTTTGTCATCGGTATGTTTACTTGGCCCGAGATTCGATCGTCGTATCTCAATACCTAGTTCAATCTCGTTACCGCAAGTCTCTTACTCGTTCCGTAATACATCATCTCGAAAACTAACTCAATTAGTTGCAATGCTTGCAGGCTATGTGATGTGCATTACCGAGAGGGCCCAGAGATACCTCTCCGACAATCGGAGTGACAAATCCTAATCTCGAAAATACGCCAACCCAACATGTAACCTTTGGAGACACCTGTAGAGTACCTTATAATCACCCCAGTTACGTTGTGACGTTTGGTAGCCACACAAAGTGTTCCTCCGGCAAACGGGAGTTGCATAATCTCATAGTCATAGGAACATGTATAAGTCATGAAGAAAGCAATAGCAACATACTAAACGATCGGGTTGCTAAGCTAATGGAATGGGTCATGTCAAATCAGATCATTCAACTAATGATGTTGATCCCGATTAATCAAATGACAACTCTTTGTCCATGGTTAGGAAACATAACATCTTGATTAATGAGCTAGTCAAGTAGAGGCAATACTAGTGACGACTCTGTTTGTCCTATGTATTCACACATGTATTTGTTTTCCGGTTAATACAATTCTAGCATGAATAATAAACATTTATCATGATATAAGGAAATAAATAATAACTTTATTTATTGGCCTCTAGGGCATATTTCCTTCACCTACATCTAGAGTATTAAGTTCATAAGAACAGAGTAACGCATTAAGCAAGATGACATGATGTAGTGGGATAAACTCAAGCAATATGATATAAATCCCAACTTTTTATCCTCGATGGCAACAATACAATACGTGCCTTGCTGCCCCTGCTGTCACTGGGAAAGGACACCATAAGACTGAACCCAATGCTAAGCACTTCTCCCATTGGAAGAAAGATCAATCTAGTAGGCCAAACCAAACTGATAATTCAAAGAGACTTGCAAAGATAACGAATCATACATATAAGAATTCAGAGAAGAACCTAATATTGTTCATAGATAATCTTGATCATAAACCCACAATTCATCGGATCTCGACAAACACACCGCAAAAAGAATTACATGAATAGATCTCCAAGAAGAGCGAGGAGAACTTTGTATTGAGATCCAAAGAGAGAGAAGAAGCCATCTAGCTAATAACTATGGACCCAAAGGTCTGTGGTAAACTACTCACACATCATCGGAGAGGCTATGGTGTTGATGTAGAAGCCCTCCATGATCGATCCCCCCTCCGTCAGAGCACCGAAAAAGGCCCCAAGATGGGATCTCACGGGTACAGAAGGTTGCGGCGGTGGAAATAGGGTTTTGTGGTGCTCCTGGATGTTTTCGGGGTATATGGATATATATAGGAGGAAGAAGTAGGTTGGTGGAGCTGCGAGGGGCCCACGAGGGTGGGGGGCGCGCCTAGGGGGGCAGGCGCGCCTCCCTGCCTAGTGGCCTCCTCACTTCTTTCTTGACATCCACTCCAAGTCCCCTAGATCACGTTTGTTCCAAAAATAACTCTACCGAAGGTTTCATTCCGTTTAGATTCCGTTTGATATTCCTTTTCTATGAAACACTTAAATAGGCAAAAAAAGCAATTTTCACTAGGCCTTGGGTTAGTAGGTTAGTCCCAAAAATAATATCAAAGTGTATAATAAAGCCCATTAAACATCCAAAATAGATAATATAATAGCATGGAACAATCAAAAATTATAGATACGTTGGAGACGTATCAAGGATGTTGATACGTCTCCACCGTATCTACAATTTTTGATTGTTCCATGCCAATATTCTACAACTTTTATATACTTTTGGCAACTTTTTATACTATTTTTAGGACTAACATATTGATCCAGTGCCCAGTGCCAGTTTCTGTTTGTTGCATGTTTTTTGTTTCACAGAAAAATCCATATCAAATGGAGTCCAAACGGGATAAAAACTGACAGGAGATTTTTCTGAAATATATGCGATTTTTGGGAAGAAGAATCAACGCGAGACAATGCCTGAGGGGGCCACGAGGCAGGGGGCGTGACCTAGGGGGTCAAGCGTGCCCTGGGCCCTCGTGGCCACCTCGTAAGGTGATTGGTTCCCTTCTTTCGCCGCAAGAAAGCCAATATCCAGATAGAAATCGTGTTAAAATTTCAGCCCAATCGGAGTTACGGATCCGGGAATATAAGAAACGGTGAAAGGCTAGAATCAAAAACGCAGAAATAGAGAGAGACAGAGAGACATATCCAATCTAGGAGGGGCTCTCGCCCCTCCGCCGCCATGGAGGCCAAGGACCAGAGGGGAAACCCTTCTCCCATCTAGGGAGAAGGTCAAGAAGAAGAAGAAGGGGGGCTCTCTCCCCCTCTCTCCCGGTGGCGCCGGAACGCCGCCGGGGCCATCATCGTCACCGCAATCTACACCAACACCTCCGTCATATTCACCAACATCTTCACCACCTTCCCCCATCTATCTTCAACGGTACACTCTCCCGCAACCCACTGTACCCTCTACTTGAACATGGTTCTTTATGCTTCATATTATTATCCAATGATGTGTTGCCATCCTATGATGTGTGAGTAGATTTTCGTTGTCCTATCGATAATTGGTGAATTGCTATGATTGGTTTAATTTGCTTGGGGTTATGTTGCTGTACTTTGGTGCCCATCATATGAGCACGCGCGTGGATCACACCATAGGGTTAGTTGTATGTTGATAGGACTATGTATTGGAGGGCAAGAGTGACAGAAGCTTCAACCTAGCATAGAAATTGATGCATACGGGATTGAAGGGGGACCAATATATCTTAATGCTATAGTTGGGTTTTACCTTAATGAACGTTAGTAGTTGGCGGATGCTTGCTAATAGTTCCAATCACAAGTGCATAAAAATCCAAGTCAGGGATGACATGCTAGCAGTGGCCTCTCCCACATAAAACTTGCTATCGGTCTAGTAACGTAGTCAATTGCTTAGGGACAATTTCACAACTCCTACCACCACTTGTCCACACTCGCTATACTAACTTTATTGCTTCTTTACCTAAACAGCCCCTAGTTTTTATTTACGTGATCTTTATATTCTTGCAAAACTATCCCGTTACACCTACAAAGTACTTCTAGTTTTATACTTGTTCTAGGTAAAGCAAACGTCAAGCATGCGTAGAGTTGTATCGGCGGTCGATAGACCTTGAGGGAATATTTGTTCTACCTCTAGCTCCTCAATGGGTTATACACTCTTACTTATCGAAAGAGGCTACAATTGATCCCCTATACTTGTGGGTTATTAATGCACTGCTAGGTGACAGACCTATTGCAGGAGCAGATGCAAACGTTATGAACGTTTGACAAGCTCGGTATGATGATTAGTTGATAGTTTAGTGCACCATGCTTTATGGCTTAGAACCGGGACTTCAAAAACATTTTGAATGCCATGGAGCATATGAGATGTTCCAAGTGCTGAAATTGGTATTTCAGACTCATGCCCGTGTTGAGAGGTATGAGACCTCTGACAAGTACTTTGCCTACAAGATGGAGGAGAATAGCTCAACCAGTGAGCATGTGCTCAGAATTTCTAAGCACTACAATCGCTTGAATCAAGTGGGAGTTAATCTTCCAGATAATATAGTGATTGACCGAGTTCTCTAGTCACTATCACCAAGTTACTGGCACTTCGTGATGAACTATAATATGCAAGGGATGACGAAAACGATTCCCGAGCTCTTCGCGATGCTAAAATCGGCGAAGGTAGAAATCAAGAAAGAGCATCAAATGTTGATGGTTAACAAGACCGCTAGTTTCAAGAAAAAGGGGCAAAGGAAAATAAAGGGAACTTCAAGAAAGAATGGCAAGCAAGTTGCCACTCCCGTGAAGAAACCCAAAGCTTGACCTAAGCCTGAAACTGAGTGCTTCTACTGTAAAGGGAATGGTCACTGGAAGCGGAACTACCCCAAATACTTGGTGGATAAGAAGGATGGCAAAGTGAACAAAGGTATATTTGATATACATGTTATTGATGTGTACTTTACTAGTGTTCATAGTAACCCTAGGGTATTTGATACCAGTTCAGTTGCTAAGATTAGTAACTCGAAACAGGAGTTGCAAAATGAACAGAGACTAGTTAAGGGCGGGTGAGATGTGTGTTGGAAGTGATTCCAAGGTTGATAAGATCACCATCGCACACTCCCTCTACCTTCAAGATTAGTGTTGGACCAAAGTAAATGTTATTTGGTGTTTGCGTTGAGCATGAATATGATTGGATCCCGATCCGTCGCCGCTCCGCCACGCTTCGACACGCGCCCAGGCTAGCGGTGCATGCAGCGCCATGTAGGCAGGCAAGTAGATGAGGTGCGCGGTGGTAGGGCCTTCATGAAGATCTGCATGCCGCCACGCGGTTGCTTGCTGATTTGGCCTGGAAGCTGCATGTCACCGCGCAGGTGACTGCCCAGCTGGTTGGGCTGGCAGCTACATGCGAATGGCGGCGGGGTCTTGGCTGGTGCGGGCCTGGTAGTGGCCCTGCTGATACCCTCGGCAAGGGTCTTGCCGGGGGCCCGGCAAGGGTCTTGCCGTGGCGTTGCTGTCACCCCAGGCAAGTGTCTTGCCTGGGGGTCCTGTGGATTTCCTCAGCCAGGATCCTGTCGAGGGTCACCGTCTTCTGGTCCTCATCTAAACTCATATGCCTATGGTCTCGACAAAGATCTGCATGCCACCTCAGAGGTGCCTCCCGAGCCCTGGTCCCATGTAGTTGTTGACGGCGTTCGGAACCTTTGGGCTCAAGGGTGGCTCGCTCTGCTGGCATTGGGGAAATTGCCCCGGCAAGGCTCTTGCCAGGGTTGCGGGGGCCCGCCTCGGCAAGGATCTTGCTGAGGGAGTCCACCTCGCCCTCTTGCCCTCCTGCGCTTCTGGTCTTGGCGTCGCCTCAGTTGTCTTGTGCTTCGGCTTCTCTCCGGCTTCCCTCCTCTACCCTGCTAAGTGCGGCCGTGATGCGTGGCTCTGACTGCACGTGCACAAGTAAAGAGGTCAAAAGGAGAGCCCCTACTTTTGTACACTGACAGGAGCCCCCGGGCCTGGTCCACACATAAGCACAACGCGTTGTTGGGCTAGGCCCAGAACGGTGCGCGGGTAGGTGGGGGCGGATTTTACTGTAGTAACTTCTCGTTCGCTGCGCTTCCCCACGACCCGCGTTGAACGCGCGACGTGGAGGGTCGTGCGTGACGTGGGGGTCATGCGTGGGGCGGTTTCCGCACGCATGCGTCACATCATGGTTAATGGGAGAGGAGGCGGCCCACGCCTTCCCCAGAAAAAGAGGAATAACCGCGGGCACGCTGCTCACTTTACCCCCTGCATCTTCTCCAATCTTGGAACCGCTGCCCCCTTCTCCTTCCTTCGCAAGCTTTTGCCTCTTATTTCCACCGCCACGTCTTCGCTGTCCTCCGCCCCTCGCCTCTCGCAGCCACCATGGCCCCCAAAACCAACAAGGGCAAAGGGATGCCCAAGGACGTCGGAGCAACGGAGCCACCGGAGAGTGAGTTGGCGGTGCGGCGGACGCAGCTCGCCCACTTCCCCTCAACGGTCGACGTGTTCGTGATCTGGGACAGCTTCAAGCCCCTTTGGAGGTGCAAGACGCGGGGGGGGGGGGGGGGGGGGGGGGGGGGCGGGCGGGGACGGCGGGGCATCCAACCACGCATGTCATCCCCGCCAACTGCGCCGAGGACGCCCTGAATCGGTACCCGTTTTTCGTCGACTACTTCTCTTGCGGCCTCTGCCCCCTTTCTCCGATTTCTTCAATGATGTAATGCACACATTTGGCTTTCACCTTCTTGGATTTTACTCCAAATGCCGTGTCGTGCATGGCTCTTTTTACCCACCTCTATGAGGGCTTCGTCGGAGTCATCCCCAACACGGTGCTCTTCCGCCATTACTTTTACCCTCGCATCCAGGGAGGAGGCGCCATCTCTGGTTGCGTCACCTGGATCCCGAGGTCCAAGGGGACGTACCCAGAGGGCGCCTAGAAGGAGAGGTGGGAAGAATGGCGGGTCCGGTAGTGTTGGATTGAGGAGGACGACCCACAGGAGTTCAGCCGGGTTCGCCAGGCGCCGCCGGTCCGCAGGCCCGACTGGGGTGACGCCGACACCCATGACGACAAGATCAAGCCCGCCATCACCCGGATTCTTCGCCTCACCAAGGCCGGGCTCACCCTTGAGATGATCGGGGCGGATCTCATCTGCCGCCGATGCTCTGCTGCATAACAAAGGGAGGCCGGCCTGGCTCTTCACGAATGCGGCCAGTATCAGGAGGCTTCGCCCCGGCCTCGACCACAACTTCACGGTGCTAGCGCACGCCCACTTCTGCCAGCGGCTCTTCCAACTGGACGTGGGCCGTGATGGCAAGGCCAAGAGGTCCGGCAAGGCCGCGAAGGCCGGCAAGGTCGCTAAGGGGCCCTTGTTCGGGTTGCCTGCGGGGGTGGTCCCGCTGAGCAATAACTCGCGCCGGAACGACATCATCGCCATGATGCTGGGCTGCAACGCGCATGGCCCGGTCTCAAGTTGGGTCGAGCTGCTGGAGGAGTAGGTGCAGGAGTTCTTTGACAATCTGTAGGAGAAGTACATCCACGAAAAGCCGCGGCTCGTCCAAGACACTACCCAGGCGGAGCTGGACTACATCGTCGCAAGGGCGGTGAAGGCGGAACTCGCCAAGGAGGCCGGTAGCGCCGGCGGCGTGGAGGACAAGGCCGCGATGGCCGCAGAGGAGAAGGAGCTCACCCAGTGGGCGGAGTCCGCCGGGGAGGCTAGCAGCGCCCGCACAGGGGCCCCTCTTGTCGAGGACGACAATGACGAGCCGTCTGAGGAGGAAGCTGAAGCTGTCGAGCCCCCAGCCGTGGGGAAGGGGCGAGTCATGCGGCGGGCCAGCTCCGGCGAGCCGGTTTGGCCTGGCAGGGCCGTGCAACCCCAGCACGCCCAGGAGACGTCCGCGCACCAAACGAGGTCCACGGCAGCGAAGAAATTGGTGAAGGCCGCGGTGGCGAAGAAGAAAGCATATGCCTCTTCTTCGTCCAAGCGTTCCCCAACTCCACCTGCTTCCCCTCCTCCACTTGCTTCCCCTCCTACCACAAGCAACGACATGAAGGTCTTCTTTGACCTCGGGTCTCTTAGCCCGAGGAGGAAGAGGAAGGCAGCAGAAGAGGAGGTGGAGGACGAGTGAGTGCCGTTTCCTTTCGTCATCTCCAGCTCCTTTAATTGTGCTCCTTATCTTAACTTGTTTTCGTTTTGGTAGGGATACGGAGACACTGGCTCAGAGGGTGAAGAGGGCCAGGTCTTCGGCGGGCGGCCAGCCCTCGACGGGCTCCTCAAAGGCACCACTGGTGGTGGTGAGTAGCCCGGACAGCAGCCCCAGCGTAAGTTCGCCACTCGCCCCTCGTCGACGTGTGCCAAGGGCACAATCCTTGGTGCTGACCTTGCCGTGATCGCAGGAGGAGGACAGCAGCAGGAGGAGCCACTGAGGGCTACCCCCAACACGCCGCCTCCGTCAACCACGCCGCCCCAAGGGGTGTCCCCGGCAAGGGCGCCAAGCACCGAGCCCATGCACATGGAGGAGGAGGAGGCAAGCTTGGGCACCGGTGGCCACACCTCGGTGCCTGATGTTGGTGGGGAGCGGGCCTCGTCTTCCCAGCCTGGCATGGGTAAGCCATTCGCCTTCCATCCCTTTCCTCTTTCTGTTCTTTCTGAATCTTGGTCTCAGCTTCGCTTCATCCCCTTCTCGACATCCAGATCCCCTGTCGGCGGACCAGGAGGACATAGATACCGTCATCGAGGACGTCGCCAAGGCCGCCGAGGCGGAGGCCGAAAAGACTGCCGCCGAGGAGGCCGCCAAGGGTACTGCCAAGGACGCCGCCAAGGGGTCTGTCGTGGAGCCCGACAAGGCTACTGCCGAGGAGGCCGGCAAGGGACCCTCCGGGGAGGCCAGCAAGCCTGTTGCTGAGGAGGAGGTGGCTGATGACCAACCTTCCTCCTCCGCTGCTTCTGGCTCCGGAAAGTATCTGAGGGTGGGCGACGACCTTTTCGTCCACCTTCCAGGGGCGTCCAGCTCCAGGGCGCCCATTGACGGAGAGGTGTTCGACGAGGAGGTGCTTGCCGTCGCCGGACTCAAGGTCGTCAACGAGCCAAGCACCGGTGGCGACGGTTCTCAGGAGGAGCGGCTTCTCCAGGCCATGGGCACCAGCTTTCGGAAGCTCCAGGCGCTCAACCACGCCCGCCTGGACAAGATCAAGTCCAGGGCAGCAATGGTGGACAAGGCGAAGGCGGGCCTCAAGGGACGCATTGCCGAGGCGCAAACTTGGTTCCGCCAAGCATGCGAGGAGCTGAAGGCCTCCCAGGGCGAGCTGGCCAAGCACGAGGTGGAGCTCACCATGGAGCGGGCCGACGTCGAGAAGGCCCAGGAGACGGCGAGGAACCTAGCCGCCGAAGCCGAGGCCGCTCAAGCCCAGCATCAGGACGTGCTAAACTCCTAGGAGGTGGACCTTGCCGCGCGTGAGGAGAATCTTACCGCAACGCTCCACGGCAAGGACGAGGAGGTGGAGAAGCTTGTCGTGCAGCGGACCCAGGAGCTGGAGCAGAGGCACAAGGAGGTACTCGATGCCCAGGCTCTGGTTCACGCCGATAAGGTGAAGGAGCTGGAGGTGGAGCGGGACGGACTCAATGGTGCCCTGGTTGAGGCACAGGGCGCAGTCCTCGACAAGGCCGTGCAGCACTCCGAAGCCATCAACTCCATCAAAGACCTCAAACTGAAGCTAGAGGGTCTCGAGGGGATGTTGTCGAAGGGCAAGGCCCGGGAGGAGGCCCTGGCCAAGGACCTGGAGACCAAGAAGCAACTGCGGAAGAATGAAGCCGCCAACCACAAGGATTTTGTGGAGGGTGAGAATCGCTGGGTCGGGCGCATCGAAGGCGTCGCCGGCAGGATCACCACGCAGCTGGCTACCATGGGGATGCCAAATGTGAGGTATACCCCAGAGTGCAACGCGGGCCCCAATGCCAGGCTGACCATCTTCTTCGAGGGCGTCCTCGGGGCCTTGGAGCAGCTCAACTCCAACCGGGCGGCCTCCCTGGCCGATGAGTCCCGGAGACTTTGCCGGGGTGGCATGACCAAGGTTCTCACCAAGCTGGCGCACTGGAACCCCAACCTCGACTTCGACGCCGCGCTGGAGAGCTTGCCGGAGGATGCAGACCTCGCGACGCTCAAGGAGCGTATCGAGCCCATCACCGGCCTCATCAGCGGAATCAAGAGGGTGGAGGGCCAGCGCCGGGATTAGGCACCCCGTTTCTCATTGCCGCTGCGGGTTCATGGCCAATACAATTCATATCTTTAGTTAGAACCGCATCAACAATTGATGTAATATAACTCTGCAATACTTTTGATACAATGCACGCTATTCTCCTGTCTGATCTTCCCTAGTTTACCCTACGTTAACGGGTAGGCTTGCCGGCGCGTAAACTAGGGCGGCACCTTGAGGACGGATCCCCAATGGCCTTCCGGGTGTGCTTGTTGCCGAGCGAACCACCTTACCGCTCTCAACGCGGCCACTTGAACTGTCGAGCTTGACTCGAGTCAGAATCGAGAGCGTTGCCAATTGTGGCAGGCTACCCTACCACTCTCGACGCGGCCGCTCGAGCTGTTTAGCGGACTCGAAACAGAAAAAGGGCGTTGCCAATTGCGGAAGGGCCCCTTTGCGTGCAGGCTTTCATACATAGGGCAGGACCTTCGAGGACAATAACCTCATATATATATATATAACTAGCACATATGCCCATGCGTTGCAACGGGGAAAATTGATGTTTTGCACAAGCATAATGTCCCACAGCATCGGATTCATTATGAAGAACATGTTGCAACGCAACATCTTCCTTCTACAAAATGAACATAAAAAAATATGTTGCAATTTAGTCGTGTTAATATTTTCTTGGCGGGGCGTAATGTCCCACTGATTTCATTTAAATACAAACCTTTTTAAATGGCATTTAAGTATGATCCTTTCATTAATTACCCTGAAGTCCTCACCCATTTTAGTCGGGAATCAAATCCTTTCTTTTCTAATTTAGCAGCCCCAACACATTAAGGCCTATAGATCTTTCCTTTTAATTATCCTACCTTTTTACCTTAAATCCTTCATGTAGAATTTATTAAGACCACAATTTTTCTAATAGCTATTCCACGGATTTACCCATAATCCTTTCTTTAATTAGCCACATCCGTTTAAATATTATATTTAAGCCCACAATCCTTCCTTTATTAGCTCATTCGCTTAATTAGCGCTCCCTAAACATGAGCCATGGACCTCACCCTTCCCCATCTACAGGAACGAAGGGTGATTTGTGCAAACCCCGGGCTCTCCACCTCGCCGTTGCCGAATCGGCGGCTCCCTCGCCCTCCGCCGGACGCTCCAGCGGCGGGAGGACGAGGGAAGCCCAATTTGCAGCGTGTACATAGTGTAGGAGTGCCTAGGGAGCCAGCCGGTGGCGTCGTGGAGGCGGCGGTGCGACTGGATCGGCTTTTTACAGGTGTTGGTCTCCCTTCGACGACGAAGTTCCGGTGGAGCTCCGCGGTGGACCAGCTCCTTTCTTCGTGCTCGCTGCTCGGTGGAGAGGCCGTGCACGGTTCCCCCGTGCCGGAGATCGAGGGATGGCGATTCCAGTGGTTGAAGATCTGGAGAAGGAAGGCGATGTTGAGCGGTGCGACGACGATGGCGGCCATGGGTGTAGGTCCTCAGGGACCATTGAGCGGAGACTTCCCGTTTCGCCCAGGGGCTGCTTCGATCCAAGGCGTCAGCGAGCAGCGGTGAACGGCGCGTCACCGGCTCGTCCACGGCGCCGGCGTAGTCGGGTTGCAGAGGGGCTTGGTTGTAATTTCCTTTTCTGTGTGGACCTTTCAGTAATTTGGCTGTTTTAATATCAACTCCTTTTCTCGCAAAAAAATAAATAAACATGATGACTGCCACTCGTATATTTAGAGTGAGTTGGGATTAGTAAATATGAAAGGTGCATAAGTCTTTGGCTGTTACATCTAAGAGATAGACAGGAGGTCTTGTGTTCAATTCCCACAATGTTGATTTATTTTGACCCAATTATTTTTCATGGTCTCTCTATGAAAGCCCATAAAAGGCCCATCAACATACAAGTAACTAGCCCAGATCGCTTAACATGTGTAAACCAAATGTAAAGTACTAAACCAAACCTAGAATACCTATTCCCTTTAATAGTAGGTATGGATATAGAAAAGGAAATTGCTTAAAGTTTCGTACGACTTAGCTTTCCTATCGCCACACCGGCGTCCTCGCGCTTGCAGGCGGCGTTGTTCTCTTGGTCGTCTTCTTCTCTGGAAGCCGTGGCCACGAGAAACTGCCAAGCCGGCCGCTAAACCAGATTCTCACAACTGCGTGCCCCTACCTGGCGCACCACAGATGTTGGTGGGAACAACACCTATGGGATCACTGGGATCCCTTCTATGGTCGGCGGGCGCGGGGTCGTCAGGAGAGCAGGTTTAGGAGCTAGCACACAGATCGTTTACCTAGGTTCGGGCCGCGAGGATGCGTAAAACCCTAGTCCTGCTTTGGTGGATGTATTGAGTGTTCTTAAGCTTCTTGAACTAGCTACGGTGGCTGCGCCATTCCAAAAAGCCGAATCCCCCCCTGGTCGCCTCGGGCCTCCTTTTATAGAAAAAGGGGTTGCCACAGTGGCACACAGGAGGTGGAAAGGCCTACAGTGCGTGAGCTTATCGCACTGCATTATGGTACAAAGTGCATTAAATGTGCTATGTACGTGTCCATTAGCTTTATCGGGGACGGGAACAAGGCCCGGCCCGTTCGTCGCCGCTCCGCCTCGCTTTGACACGCGCCCAGGCTAGCGGTGCATGCAGCGCCATGTAGGCAAGCAAGCAGCTGAGGTGGCGCGGTGGTAGGGCCTTCATGAAGATCTGCATGCCGCCACGCGGGTGCTTGCTGATTTGGCCTGGAAGCTGCATGTCACCACACAGGTGCCTGCCCAACTGGTTGGGCTGGCAGCTGCATGCGAACTGCGGCGGGGTCTTGGCTGGTGCGGGCCTGGCAGTGGCCCTACTGATGCCCTCGACAAGGGTCTTGCTGGGGCCCCGGCAAGGGTCTTACCATGGCGTTGCTGTCATCCCCGGCAAGTGTCTTGCCGGGGGGTCCTGTGGATTTCCTCGGCCAGGATCTTGCCGAGGGTCGCCGTCTTCTGGTCCTCATCTAAACTCATATGTCTATGGTCTCGACAAAGATCTGCATGCCACCTCAGAGATGCCTCCCGAGCCCTGGTCCCACATAGTTGTTGACGGCGTTCAGAACCTTTGGGCTCAAGGGTGGCTCGCTCTGCTGGCGTTGGGCAAGTTTCCCCGACAAGGCTCTTGCCGGGGCTGCGGGGGGAGGGGGGCTCGGCAAGGATCTTTCTGAGGGAGTCCACCTCGCCCTCTTTCCCTCCTGCGCTTCTGGTCTTGGCGTCGCCTCGGTTGTCTTGTGCTTCGGCTTCTCTCTAGCTTCCCTCCTCTGCCCTACTAAGTGCGGCCGTGACGCATGGCTTTGACTGCCCGTTCACAAGTAAAGGGGTCAAAAGGAGAGCCCCTACTTTTGTACACCTACTGATATGAACCCCATCTTCTTATCCTCAATGGCAACAATACAATACGTGCATTACTGCCCCTGCTGTCACTGGGAAAGGACACCACAAGATTGAACCCAAAGCTAAGCACTTCTCCCATTGCAAGAAAGATCATTCTAGTAGCCCAAACCAAACTGATAATTCGAAGAGACTTGCAAAGATAACAAATCATACATATAAGAATTCAACGAAGAACCAAATATTGTTCATAGATAATCTTGATCATAAACCCACAATTCATCGGATCTCGACAAACACACCGCAAAAATAATTACATCGAATCCAAGAAGATCGAGGAGAACTTTGTATTGAGATCCAAAGAGAGAGAAGAAGCCATCTAGCTAATAACTATGGACCCGAAGGTCTGTGGTAAACTACTCACACATCATCGAAGAGGCTATGGTGTTGATGTAGAAGCCCTCCGTGATCGATTCCCCCTCCGGCGGAGCTCCAGAAAAGGCCCTAAGATGGGATCTCATGGGTACAGAAGGTTGCGGCGGTGGAAATAGGGTTTCGTGGTGCTCTTGGATGTTTTTGGGGTATATGGATATATATAGGAGGAAGAAGTAGGTCGGTGGAGCTGTGAGGGGACCACGAGGGTGGGGGGCGCGCCCAGGGGGCAGGCACACCTCCTTGCCTTGTGGCCTCCTCGCTTCTTTCTTGACGTCCACTCCAAGTCCCCTGGATCATGTTTGTTCCAAAAATAACTCTCCCGAAGGTTTCATTCCGTTTGGATTCCGTTTGATATTCCTTTTCTGCGAAACACTGAAATAGGCAAAAAACAACAATTTGCACTGGGCCTTGGGTTAGTAGGTTAGTCCCAAAAATAATATAAAAGTGTATAATAAATCCCATTAAACATCCAAAACAGATGAAATAATAGCATGGAACAATCAAAAATTATAGATAGGTTGGAGACATATCAAGCATCCCGAAGCTTAATTCCTGCTCGCCCTCGAGTAGGTAAATGATAAAAACAGAATTTTTGATGTGGAATGCTACCTAGAATAATTCTCAATGTAATTTACTTTATTGTGACATGAATGTTCAGATCCGAAAGATTCAAGACAAAAGTTTAATATTGACATAAAAATAACAATACTTCAAGCATACTAACTAAGCAATCATGTCTTCTCAAAATAACATGGCCAAATAAAGTTCATCCCTACAAAATCATATAGTTTGGTCATGCTCCATTTTTGTCACACAAGAATTCTCTCATCATGCACAACCCCGATGACAAGCCAAGAAATTGTTTCATACTTTAGTAATCTCAAACTTTTTTCAATTTTCTCGCACTACATGAGCGTGAGCCATGGATATTATGGGTGGAATAGAATATAATGATGGGGGTTATGTGGAGAAGACAAAAAAGGACAAAGTCTCACATTGACGCGGCTAACCAACAGGCTAGGGAGATGCCCATCAATTGATGTCAATGCAAGGAGTAGGGATTGCCATGCAATGGATGCACTAGAGCTATAAATGTATGAAAGCTCAACAAAAGAAACTAAGTGGGTGTGCATCCAACTTGCTTGCTCACGAAGACCTAGGGCATTTGAGGAAGCTCATAGTTGGAATATACAAGCCAAGTTCTATAATGAAAAATTCCCACTAGTATATGAAAGTGACAAAACAAGAGACTCTCTATCATAAAGATCATGTTGCTACTTTGAAGCACAAGTGTGAAAAAAAAGGATAGTAGCATTGCCCCTTTTTTTCTTCTGTTTTTGGGCCTTTATTTTTTTATTTGGCCTTCCTTATTTTTTTGGGACAATGCTCTATTAATGATGATCATCACAGTTCTATTTATTTACAACTCAATGATTACAACTCGATACTAGAACAAAATATGACTATATGAATGCCTCCGGCGGTGTACCGGGAAGGGCAATGAATCAAGAGTGGCATGTATGATAAATTATACATGGTGGCTTTGCCACAAATATGATGTCAACTACATGATCATGCAAGGCAATATGACAATGATGAAGCGTGTCATAATAAATGAAACAGTGGAAAGTTGCATGGCAATATATCTCAGAATGGCTATGGAAATGCCATAATAGGTAGGTATGGTGGCTGTTTTTAGGAAGATATAAGGAGGCTTATGTATGATAGAGCGTATCATATCACGGGGTTTGGATGCACCGGCGAAGTTTGCACCAACTCTCAAGGTGAGAAAGGGCAATGCACGGTACGAAGAGGCTAGCAATGATGGAAAGGTAAGAGTGCATATAATCCAAGGACTCAACATTAGTCATAAATAACTCACATACTTATTGCAAAAATCTACACGTCATCAAAAACCAAGCATTACGCGCATGCTCCTAGGGGGATAGATTGGTAGGAAAATACCATCGCTTGTCCCCGACCGCCACTCATAAGGATGACAATCAAAGAACACCTCATGTTTCAAATTTGTTACACAACGGTTACCATACGTGCATGCTACAGGACTTGCAAACTTCAACACAAGTATTTCTCAAATTCACAACTGCTCAACTAGAACGACTCTAATATTACCATCTTCATATCTCAAAACAATCATCAAGTATCAAACTTCTCATAGTATTCAATGCACCTTTTTATGAAAGTTTTTATTATACCAATCTTGGATGCCTATCATATTAGGACTAATTTTATAGCCAAAGCAAATTACCATGCTGTTCTAAAGGACTCTAAAAATAATATAAGTGAAGCATGAGAGATCAATAATTTCTATAAAATAAAACCACCACCGTGCTCTAAAAGATATAAGTGAAGCACTAGAGCAAAATTATCTAGCTCAAAAGATATAAGTGAAGCACATAGAGTATTCTAATAAATTCCGATTCATGTGTGTCTCTCCCAAAAGTTGTGTACAGCAAGGATTATTGTGGTAAACTAAAAATCAAAGACTCAAATCATACAAGACGCTCCAAGCAAAACACATATCATGTGGTGAATAAAAATATAGCATCAAGTAAAGTTACCGATGGACGAAGACGAAAGAGGGGATGCCTTCCAGGGCATCCCCAAGCTTAGGCTTTTTTTTGTCCTTGAATTTTACCTTGGGGTGCCTTGGGCATCCCCAAGCTTAGGCTCTTTCCAATCCTTATTCCATAATCCATCAAATCTTTACCCAAAACTTGAAAACTTCACAACACAAAACTCAACAGAAAATCACATGAGCTCCGTTAGCGAAAGAAAACAAACCACCACTTCAACGTACTGTAATGAACTCATTATTTATTTATATTGGTGTTAAACCTACTGTATTCCAACTTCTCTATGGTTCATACCCTCCGATACTAGCCATAGATTCATCAAAATAAGCAAACAACACACGAAAAACAGAATCTGTCAAAAACAGAACAGTCTATAGTAATCTGTATCAAACGTATACTTATGGAACCCCCAAAATTCTGAAATACATTTCTGGACGTGAGGAATTTATCTATTAATCATATTGAAAAATAATCAACTAAATAGCACTCTCCAGTAAAAAATAGCAGCCAATCTCGTGAGCGCTAAAGTTTCTGTTTTTTACAGCAAGATCGCAAAGACTTTCCCCAAGTCTTCCCAAAGGTTCTACTTGGCACAAACACTAATTAAACACAAAAAACACAACCATAAAAGAGTCTATATGAAATATTTATTACTAAATATGAACAAAAAGCATGGAGAAAAAATAAAATTGGGTTGCCTCCCAACAAGCGCTATCGTTTAACGCCCCTAGCTAGGCATAAAGGCAAGGATATATCTAGGTATTATCATCTTTGGTAGGCAATTCTTCAATAGAGCACTTATAACCCTTAGGAGTTCCCTTCCTTTTGTTAATGATCAAACTCCTAGGAAAGAAATCAAGAAATTCATTTGTAGCAAAAGGTTCCTTAATGATAGCGAAAAAGTTGGGGTGAACACTTATGGATTTGAGATCTGCATTTTCCTTACCAGAAGATTCACCCTTATTTTTAGGAACATACATCGGTTTGGCAATTTTAGCATTAGGAGGATTCGGAGTAGTTCTTATGGAGGAAAAGGCAGACCCTAAGTTGGTAATAATATCCTCAAGTTTATTAATTCTTGTGGAATCTTGATCTATCTTTTCATTAACTATGGGTTCCTTTTCTTTAAAAAAATTCAGAGTAACTCCTACCTTAGATCCATATTGGGTAATCTGGTTGTGGATATTTTTATCCAAATTTTCAACCAACTCTATAGTGGCAACTTTATTTTCAATAATTTCAAGCCTTTGCATCACATGTTCCAAAGTTAAAATAGTTCCATTAACCAAAAGGGGTGGTAAGCCAAACAAATCTAACATAGCATTATAAGAATCAAAAGTATGGCTACCCAAGAAGTTCCCTCCGGTAATGGTATCATGGATATATCTGTTCCAAGGAGTGATGCCTACATAAAAATTGCGAAGAAGAACGGAAGTGGATTGCTTCCTATTGGATCTATTTTGAGCATTGCAAATTATATACCAAGCATCTTTTAAATTTTCTCCCTCCCTTTGTTTAAAATTAAGAACTTCATGATCGGGAGTACTAACAATGATAGGAGGACTAGCCATGATGGCGAAACAAACAATCTAACACACAGACACAAGAAGCAAGCGAAAAGAGACAGACGGAAAAATAGGGCGAATAAAACAGCAAGGGTGAAGTGGGGGAGAGGAAAACGAGAGGCAAATGGCAAATAATGTAATGCGAGGGATAAGAGTTTCTGATGGGTACTTGGTATGTCTTGACTTGACTTGACTTGACTTGGCGTAGATCTCCCCGGCAACGAAGCCAGAAATCCTTCTTGCTACCTCTTGAGCACTGCGTTGGTCTTTCCCTTGAAGAGGAAAGGGTGATGCAGCAAAGTAGCATAAGTATTTCCCTCAGTTTTTGAGAACCAAGGTATCAATCCTGTAGGAGACTACACGCAAGTCGCCTTGTACCTACACAAACAAATAAGAACCTTGCAACCAACACGATAAAGGGGTTGTCAATCCCTTCACGTCCACTTGCAAAAGTGAGATCTGATAGAGATAATAAGATAAATATTTTTGGTATTTTTATGATATAGATTGAAAGTAAAGATTGCAAAGCAAAATAGATTGGAAACTTATATGATGGAAAATAGACCCGGGGGCCATAGGTTTCACTAGTGGCTTCTCTCAAAATAGCATAAGTATTACGGTGGGTGAACAAATTACTATCGAGCAATTGATAGAAAAGTGCATAATTATGAGAATATCTAGGCATGATCATGTATATAGGCATCACGTCTGCGACAAGTAGACCAAAATGATTCTGCATCTACTACTATTACTCCACACATCGACCGACCCCTGCCTACTGTTGGGTTTCGTAGTAATTTCAAAAAATTTCCTTCTCACACGCAAGATCATGGTGATGCATAGCAACGAGAGGGGGAGAGTGTGATCTACGTACCCTTGTAGATCGACAACGGAAGCGTTAACTTAGTTGATGTAGTCGTACGTCTCCACGGCCCGACCGATCAAGCACCGAAACTACGGCACCTCCGAGTTCTAGCACACGTTCAGCTCGATGACGATCCCCGGACTCCGATCCAGCAAAGTGTCGGGGAAGAGTTCCGTCAGCACGACGGCGTGGTGATGATCTTGATGTTCTACTGTCGCAGGGCTTCGCCTAAGCAACCGCTACAATATTATCGAGGACTATGGTGGAAGGGGGCACCGCACACGGCTAAGAATATGATCACGTGGATCAACTGTGTGTCTCAAGGGTGCCCCTGCCCCCGTATATAAAGGATCAAGGGGAGGAGGCCGGCCCTCTATGGCGCCAAGGAGGAGTCCTTCCTCCTAGTAGGAGTAGGACTCCTACTAGGAGGGGGGAAAGAAGTGGGGAGGGAGAAGGAAAGGGGGGGCGCCGCCCCCCTCTCCTAGTCCAATTCGGACCAGGGGGAGGAGCGCGCGGCCCACCTTTGCCTGCCCCCCTCTCTCTCCACTAAGGCCCACTATGGCCCATTACTTCTTCCCGGGGGGGTTCCGGTAACCCTCCGGCTCTCTGGTTTTCTCCGAAATCACCCGGAACACTTCCGGTGTCCGATATAGCCGTCCAATATATCAATCTTTATGTCTTGACCATTTCGAAGACTCCTCGTCATGTCCGTGATCACATCCAGGACTCCGAACTAACTTCGGTACATCAAAACTCATAAAACTCATAATATAACTGTCATCGAAACCTTAAGCGTGCGGACCCTACGGGGTTCGAGAATAATGTAGACATGACCGAGACACGTCTCCGGTCAATAACCAATAGCGGAACCTGGATGCTCATATTGGCTCCTACATATTCTACGAAGATCTTTATCGGTCAGACCGCACAACAACATACGTTGTTCCCTTTGTCATCGGTATGTTACTTGCCCGAGATTCGATCGTCGGTATCTCAATACCTAGTTCAATCTCGTTACCGGCAAGTCTCTTTACTCGTTCCGTAATACATCATCTCGCAACTAACTCATTAGTTGCAATGCTTGCAAGGCTTATGTGATGTGCATTACCGAGAGGGCCCAGAGATACCTCTCCGACAATCGGAGTGACAAATCCTAATCTCGAAATACGCCAACCCAACATGTACCTTTGGAGACACCTGTAGAGTACCTTTATAATCACCCATTTACGTTGTGAGGTTTGGTAGCACACAAAGTGTTCCTCCGGCAAACGCGAGTTGCATAATCTCATAGTCATAGGAACATGTATAAGTCATGAAGAAAGCAATAGCAACATACTAAACGATCGGGTGCTAAGCTAATGGAATGGGTCATGTCAATCAGATCATTCAACTAATGATGTGATCCCGTTAATCAAATGACAACTCTTTGTCCATGGTTAGGAAACATAACCATCTTTGATTAATGAGCTAGTCAAGTAGAGGCATACTAGTGACACTCTGTTTGTCTATGTATTCACACATGTATTATGTTTCCGGTTAATACAATTCTAGCATGAATAATAAACATTTATCATGATATAAGGAAATAAATAATAACTTTATTATTGCCTCTAGGGCATATTTCCTTCACCTACATCTAGAGTATTAAGTTCATAAGAACAGAGTAACGCATTAAGCAAGATGACATGATGTAGTGGGATAAACTCAAGCAATATGATATAAATCCCAACTTTTTATCCTCGATGGCAACAATACAATACGTGCCTTGCTGCCCCTGCTGTCACTGGGAAAGGACACCATAAGACTGAACCCAATGCTAAGCACTTCTCCCATTGGAAGAAAGATCAATCTAGTAGGCCAAACCAAACTGATAATTCAAAGAGACTTGCAAAGATAACGAATCATACATATAAGAATTCAGAGAAGAACCTAATATTGTTCATAGATAATCTTGATCATAAACCCACAATTCATCGGATCTCGACAAACACACCGCAAAAAGAATTACATGAATAGATCTCCAAGAAGAGCGAGGAGAACTTTGTATTGAGATCCAAAGAGAGAGAAGAAGCCATCTAGCTAATAACTATGGACCCGAAGGTCTGTGGTAAACTACTCACACATCATCGGAGAGGCTATGGTGTTGATGTAGAAGCCCTCCATGATCGATCCCCCCTCCGTTAGAGCACCGAAAAAGGCCCCAAGATGGGATCTCACGGGTACAGAAGGTTGCGGCGGTGGAAATAGGGTTTTGTGGTGCTCCTAGATGTTTTCGGGGTATATGGATATATATAGGAGGAAGAAGTAGGTTGGTGGAGCTGCGAGGGGCCCACGAGGGTGGGGGGCGCGCCTAGGGGGGCAGGCCTCCCTGCCTAGTGGCCTCCTCACTTCTTTCTTGACATCCACTCCAAGTCCCCTAGATCACGTTTGTTCCAAAAATAACTCTACCGAAGGTTTCATTCCGTTTGGATTCCTTTTGATATTCCTTTTCTATGAAACACTGAAATAGGCAAAAAAAAGCAATTTTCACTAGGCCTTGGGTTAGTAGGTTAGTCCCAAAAATAATATCAAAGTGTATAATAAAGCCCATTAAACATCCAAAATAGATAATATAATAGCATGGAACAATCA
The DNA here is from genome assembly GCF_003073215.2 of Triticum urartu. NCBI lineage: Eukaryota > Viridiplantae > Streptophyta > Magnoliopsida > Poales > Poaceae > Triticum > Triticum urartu. Next base: position 171,582,518 of record NC_053028.1, on the reverse strand, counting down.
AAAATTATAGATACGTTGGAGACGTATCAAGGATGTTGATACGTCTCCACCGTATCTACAATTTTTGATTGTTCCATGCCAATATTCTACAACTTTTATATACTTTTGGCAACTTTTTATACTATTTTTAGGACTAACATATTGATCCAGTGCCCAGTGCCAGTTCCTGTTTGTTGCATGTTTTTTGTTTCACAGAAAAATCCATATCAAATGGAGTCCAAACGGGATAAAAACTGACAGAGATTTTTCTGAAATATATGCAATTTTTGGGAAGAAGAATCAACGCGAGACAATGCCTGAGGGGGCCACGAGGCAGGGGGCGCGACCTAGGGGGTCAAGCGTGCCCTGGGCCCTCGTGGCCACCTCGTAAGGTGATTGGTGCCCTTCTTTCGCCGCAAGAAAGCCAATATCCGGATAGAAATCGTGTTAAAACGGATCTCCGGGAATATAAGAAACGGTGAAAGGCTAGAATCAAAAACGCAGAAATAGAGAGAGACAGAGAGACATATCCAATCTAGGAGGGGCTCTCGCCCCTCCGCCGCCATGGAGGCCAAGGACCAGAGGGGAAACCCTTCTCCCATCTAGGGAGAAGGTCACGGAAGAAGAAGAAGAAGAAGAAGAAGAAGGGGGGCTCTCTCCCCCTCTCTCCCGGTGGCGCCGGAACGCCGCCGGGGCCATCATCGTCACCGCAATCTACACCAACACCTCTGTCATCTTCACCAACATCTTCACCACCTTCCCCCATCTATCTTCAACGGTACACTCTCCCGCAACCCACTGTACCCTCTACTTGAACATGGTTCTTTATGCTTCATATTATTATCCAATGATGTGTTGCCATCCTATGATGCGTCAGTAGATTTTCGTTGTCCTATCGATAATTGGTGAATTGCTATGATTGGTTTAATTTGCTTGTGGTTATGTTGCTGTACTTTGGTGCCCATCATATGAGCACGCGCGTGGATCACACCATAGGGTTAGTTGTATGTTGATAGGACTATG
>NC_053028.1:171526878-171580403 GCF_003073215.2 Triticum urartu | reverse complement strand
AGATACCCATGGCACCCCAAGATAATATAAGGACACCTAAAGGAAAAAGCTTGGGGATGCCCCGGAAGGCATCCCCTCTTTTGTCTACTTCCATCGGTAACTTTACTTGGAGCTATATTTTTATTCACCAGATGATATGTGTTTTGCTTGGAGCGTATTGTATTATTTGAGTCCTTATTTGTTAGTTTGCCACAATCATATTTGCTGTACACACTTTTTGAGATAAACACACATGATTTAAAGATTATTAGAATACTCTATGTGCTTCACTTATATCTTTTGAGCTATATAGTTTTTGCTCTAGTGCTTCACTTATATCTTTTAGAGCACGGTGGTGAATTTGTTTTATGGAAACTATTATTCTCTCATGCTTCACTTATATTATTTTGAGAGTCTTAAACAGCATGGTAATTTGCTTAAATTGGGAAATTAATCCTAATATTCTAGGCATTCAAGATTAGTAAAAAAAAATCTTATGAGTGTGTTGATACTTGATAATTGTTTTGAGATATGGAGATGGTGATATTAGAGTCATGCTAGTTGAGTAGTTGTGAATTTGAGAAATACTTGTGTTGAAGTTTGTGATTCCCGTAGCATGCACGTATGGTGAACCGTTATGTGATGAAGTCAGAGCATGATTTATTTATTGATTGTCTTCGTTATGAGTGGCGGTCGGGGACGAGCGATGGTCTTTTCCTACCAATCTATCCCCCTAGGAGCATGCATGTAATACTTTGTTTCGATAACTAATAGATTTTTGCAATAAGTATGTGAGTTCTTTATGACTAATGTTGACTCCATGGATTATACGCACTCTCACCCTTCCACCATTGCTAGCCTCTCTAATACTGCGCACTTTTCGCCGGTATCATACACCCACCATATACCTTCCTCAAAACAGCCACCATACCTACCTATCATGGAATTTCCATAGCCATTCCGAGATATATTGCCATGCAACTTTCCACCATTCTGTTTACTATGACACGCTCCATCATTGTCATATTGCTTTGCATGATCATGTAGTTGACATTGTATTTGTGGCAAAGCCACCGTTCATAATTCTTTCATACATGACGCTCTTGATTCATTGCATATCCCAGTACACCGCCGGAGGCATTCACATAGAGTCATATTTTGTTCTAAGTATTGAGTTGTAATTGTTGAGTCGTAAGTAAATAAAAGTGTGATGATCATCATTTTTAGAGCATTGTCCCAAGTGAGGAAAGGATGATGGAGACTATGATTCCCCCACAAGTAGGGATGAGACTCCGGACTAAATAATAATAATAAAAGAGGCCATAAAAAAAGAGAAAAGGCCCAAATAAAAAATGAGAGAAAAAGAGAGAAGGGACAATGCTACTATCCTTTTACCACATTTGTGCTTCAAAGTAGCAGCATGATCTTCATGATAGAGAGTCTCCTATGATATCACTTTCATATAGTAGTGGGAATTTTTCATTATAGAACTTGGCTTGTATATTCCAATGATGGGCTTCCTCAAAATGCCCTAGGTCTTCGTGAGCAAGCGAGTTGGATGCACACCCACTTAGTTCCTTTTGTTGAGCTTTCATATACTCATAGCTCTAGTGCATCCGTTGCATGGCAATCCCTACTCACTCACATTCATATCTATTAATGGGCATCTCCATAGCCCATTGATACGCCTAGTTGATGTGAGACTATCTTCTCCCTTTTTTGTCTTCTCCACAACCACCATTCTATTCCACATATAGTGCTATGTCCATGGCTCGCGCTCATGTATTGCGTGAAGATTGAAAAAGTTTGAGAACACCAAAAGTATGAAACAATTGCTTGGCTTGTCATCGAGGTTGTGCATGATTTAAATACTTTGTGTGGTGAAGATAGAGCATAGCCAGACTATATGATTTTGTAGGGATAACTTTCTTTGGCCATGTTATTTTGAGAAGACATAATTGCTTAGTTAGTATGCTTGAAGTATTATTATTTCTATGTCAATATTAAACTTTTGTCTTGAATCTTTCGGATCTGAATATTCATACCACAATTAAGAGAACTACATTGAAATTATGCCAAGTAGCATTCCACATCAAAAATTCTGTTTTTATCATTTACCTACTCGAGGACGAGCAGGAATTAAACTTGGGGATGCTTGATACGTCTCCAACGTATCTATAATTTTTGACTGTTCCATGCTATATTATATTCTGTTTTGGACATTATTGGGCTTTATTATACACTTTTATATTATTTTTGGGACTAACCTATTAACCTGAGGCCCAACCCAGAGTTGTTGTTTTTTTTGCCTATTTCAGAGTTTCGCAGAAAAAGAATATCAAACGGAGTCCAAACAGAATGAAACCTTCGGGAACGTGATTTTTGGAATGAACGTGATCCAGAGGACTTGGACCCTACATCAAGAAAGAAACCAGGAAGGCACGAGGTAGGGGGGCGCACCTACCTCCCCCCCAGGCGCGCCCTCCACCCTTGTGGGGCCCACGTTGCTCCACTAACGTACTTCTTCCTCCTATATATACCTACGTACCCCCGAACTACCAGATACGGAGCCAAAAACCTAATTCCACCGCCGCAACCTTCTGTACCCGTGAGATCCCATCTTGGGGCCTTTTCCGGAGCTCCGCCGGAGGGGGCATCGATCGCGAAGGGCTTCTACATCAACACCATAGCCTCTCCGATGATGTGTGAGTAGTTTACCTCAGACCTTTGGGTCCATAGTTATTAGCTAGATGGCTTCTTCTCTCTTTTTGGGTCTCAATACAATGTTCTCCCCCTCTCTTGTGGAGATCTATTCGATGTAATCTTCTTTTGCGGTGTGTTTGTTGAGGCCGATGAATTGTGGGTTTATGATCAAGTTTATCTATGAACAATATTTGAATCTTCTCTAAATTCTTTTATGTATGATTGGTTATCTTTGCAAGTCTCTTCGAATTATTAGTTTGGTTTGGCCTACTAGATTGATCTTTGTTGCAACAGGAGAAGTGCTTAGCTTTGGGTTCAATCTTGCGGTGTCCTTTCCCAGTAACAGTAGGAGCAGCAAGGCACGTATTGTATTGTTGCCATCGAGGATAACAAGATGGGGTTTATATCATATTGCATGAGTTTATCCCTCTACATCATGTCATCTTACTTAAAGTGTTACTCTGTTCTTTTGAACTTAATACTCTAGATGCATGCTGGATAGTAGTCGATGTGTGGAGTGATAGTAGTAGATGCAGGCAGGAGTCGATCTCCTTGTCTCGGACGTGATGCCTATATACATGATCGTACCTAGATATTCTCATAACTATGCTCAATTCTGCCAATTGCTCAACAGTAATTTGTTTACCCACCGTAATACTTATGCTCTCGAGAGAAGCCACTAGTGAAACCTATGGCCCCCGGGTCTATTTTCTATCATATTAATCTTCCATCAACAAGTTATTTCTTGCACCGTTTTTTATTTCGCTTTATTTACTTTGCATCTTTATCATAAAAATACCAAAAATATTATCTTATCATATCTATCAGATCTCACTTTCGTAAGTGACCGTGAAGGGATTGACAACTCCTTTATTGCGTTGGTTGCAAGGATTTTATTTTTTTGTGTAGGTGTGATGGACTCGTGCGTGGCCTCCTACTGGATTGATACCTTGGTTCTCAAAACTGAGGAAAATACTTACGCTACTTTGCTGCATCACCCTTTCCTCTTCAAGGGAAAACCAACGCAGTGCTCAAGAGGTAGAAGAGTGCCATGGACTAAGCTGGAATCTGCAAACATTTTATTCAACGGGAGAAGACAAGGTAAAATGGGCTCTTTATTAGTTCAATAGTTATTCATATGAGAGCCACTCAACATTTTCATCGTGGTCTTCTCCTTGGTACAACTCAAATAAAAATAAAAGAAATTCAGAGAAATAAACTGAAATATTTTTGGAGTTTTTGGTTTTCTTGAACAAGCAAGAATAAAAAGGGAAAGGAAAAATGAGAAAAACTATTTACACGGGAAAGCTCCCAACAAGCAAAATAAGAATAAGGAAATCATTTTGGGTTTTCTTTTTAATATTACAACTAAGCATGCATAGAAAGTAAACTAACTACAATTAATTTTTTTTTGGTTTTTCTGAAGTTTTTCAAACACACAAGAAGAAATCAAGAAGAATAAAATTTAAGCATGGATACTACAATGAAAAAGTGTGAACACCAACAAATGAAAATAAGTGCACATGAATGTAATGTCGGTGAGAACACGTACTCCCCCAAGCTTAGGCTTTTGGCCTAGCTTGGTAATCAATCAGAAGCATGGATATTAGTTGGGTTACTGAGGAGCGGGCATCCACTGGTCCCATAGCTGCGGCTCCTCCTCTGCCTCTACAGAAGCCTAAGTGTTTCGGTAGGCGATGATGTCCGCAGACATAATCCTATATCCAACCCTGGCTACAGAATCAAACAAAGCAGGAGCAGGCAAAGGGATAATATCACGAGTTTCAATGCTAAAAACCAGGTTATAAGGGATAGGAATGTCAGGAGAATCTTTATCAGTGAAATGGTGGTGATCCATGGCTGTGCGGTCTAGGTAAACTTTGGTCAGAGGGTAATCCTGATGGCGTATCTCAACATTAAAGTGAGCGCCAAACGAGTAGCAAAGATCCCACCATGTATTTTACCCTTGGATTTATTAATTCGGAGGCAACGAACCACAATAGCTCCCAAGATATAAGTGTTGTCGCCCTCCAGTGCACGACGTACAATAGCAAGGTCTGGTGAACTGAGTGCACCCACCTTCTCTCTAGCAAGCAAGCATTTTGCAATGAAAAGAGCAAAGTAATGAACATCAGGAAAATGCAAGCCAGCAGCAGTGATAGCTAACACCCCTCTCTCATCTCCCACTCTCAAGGTGCGATAAAAGGCCTCAAACTCAGCCATCCTAGGCTCGGCTAAGCTCCCATCAGAAGGGATCATGCATATTTACAAAATTCAGTAAGTGGTATCTGATGGTTTTCAGCATATAAATCAAAATGTACTTAAGGAGGATTTTTCCTAGGAAAGAAAGTAAAAATTTGAACAAAGATGTTTGTGAGGATTTGATGATGTTCACACTCATCTGCGATGAAGTCGGTGAGGCCGGCATTAGCAGCATATTGTGTGAACTCCTGAAGGATTACAACCTCTTCCATGAACTAGGTATGCGGCCATTCGCACGGCCGTACCTCCGCCAACCTCCGAGGGTGGACATCATTGTCAGATGACTCCCCAATAACACCCTTGGAGTTCTTCTTGGAAGAAAACTTCCTAAAGATATTCATCTTTTTCCTATAAACAAAAATTCTAAAAAAAATCAGTCCACAATTTTTTCTCAACAAAACTTCACAAAATTGATACCAACTACTCATATGGATACATAGAGGCCATAACAAGCATTCAAACTACTTCGACCACTAAGAATTCAACATGCAAGCTCATCTACAGCAGCACCAAGAGTGGCTGATTATTCAAAATGTAAACCACTAAAACAAAAACTAATTGGACAAGCGGTGGAGTCACATACCAAGCAACAATCCCCCGAAACAGTTTCGGAAACGGAGCTTCGAGCAAAGAGATTGAAATCTGCGGGTTTGAGAGCAAGAACACGGGAGAGAGCGCAATGGGGATTTTTTTTTCTGCAGGTAAGTGATGATGTGCTATGAAGAGATAAGTGAGGGGGCCACGTGGGGACCACAACCCGCCAGGGCGCGCCTGGGGGTCCTAGAGCGCCCAGGTGGGTTGTGCCCACCTGGTGCGCCTCCCTCGGACATTATTTGCACCAAAAATTCAGAAATATTCAGAAAAAATCGTATTAAATTTTCAGGGCATTCTGAGAACTTCTATTTTTGGGTCATTTTTTATTGCACGGGAAAATCAGAAATAGACAAAGCATGGCCTTTTGTTTTATCTGACTAATAAAAACATAAAACAAAAGGTAGGGACATAAGGTAGTGCTTACTATATTCATCAACTTCATACCGCTAAAAATGATCCATTAATAAGTTTGATCAAGTCTTATTAATAACCACTTTCGATTAGCATGAAACCGAAGAACTTTCATAAATCACTAAGTTACCTCAATGGGGATATGAATGTCCTCAACTCTAAGCATTTCATATTTCTTTTTGATAGTAGGTAGAGGTATTTGAAAACTTCCAATAGTGATTGTCGGAGATTTTTCAATAACATTAATACCATTCACTTGGAATTGTTTCTTCGGAATGTGCACCGTATGCTCATTACCACTGATATGAAAAGTGACCTTGCTTTTATTGCAATCAATAACAGCCCCTGCAGTATTCAAGAAGGGTATACCAAGGATAATCGACATGTTGTCGTCCTCGGGCATCTCAAGTATAACAAAGTCAGTCAAAATAGTAACATTAGCAACAACAAGGGGCACATCCTCATAGATACTGATAGGTATGTCAGTTGATATGTCAGCCATTTGCAAAGATATTTCAGTAGGTGTAAGTTTATTCAAATCAAGTCTTTTATATAAAGAGAAAGGCATAACACTAACACCGGCTCCTAAATCACACAAAGCAGTTTTCACATAATTCTTTTTGATGGAGCAAGGTATAGTTGGTATTCCCGGATCTCCAAGTTTTTTAGGTACTCCATCCTTAAAAGTATAATTAGCAAGAATAGTGGAGATTTCAGCTTCCAGTATTTTTCTTTTATTAGTGATGATGCCTTTCATATACTTCACATAAGGAGGCATTTTCAAGATATCAGTCAAGCGAGTATGCAAAAAGACTGGCCTCAGCATTTCAGCAAAGCGTTCAAATTCTTCATCATCTTTCTTTTTAGTTGACTTAGGTGGAAAAGGCATAGGTTTTTGAACCCACGATTCTCTTTCTTTATCGTGTTTTCTAGCAATTAAGTCTCTTTTATCATACATTTTATTCTTAGGTTGTGGGTTATCAAGATCAACAGGTGGTTCTATCTCAACATCATTGTCTGGTTCTTTATTATTTGTTTGAGAGTCTTGATGAACATCAGCATTATATTTTTCATTATCACTAGAGGAATGTTCATTACCAGACTGCGTTTCAGCATCAGAGATAGAAGTTTCATTGTCATTATCAGGAGGTTTTTGTATTTTAGGTTCACTAGAGGCATGCAAAGTCTTATCATTGTTCTTTTCCTTTTTCTTTGTAGAAGGACTACGTGTATCAATATTAACTCTTTGTGAATCTTGCTCAATTCTTTTTGGGTGTCCCTCAGGATAAAGTGGTTCCTGAGTCATTTTACCTCCGCTAGTTGCAACTCTAACATCGAAGTCATGTATATTATTATTCATTTCATCAAGCAACTCTCTTTGTGATTTAGAAACTTGTTCTAACTGAGTTTGAACCATAGAAGCATGATTTACAACACCTCTAACATCATTTTATATTCTAAATAACAAGTCACTCAAGCGAGCAATCAAATCAGAATTGTATTTCAATTGTTTCATAACATTTGCATTGAAGTGATCTTGTTTTCTAATATAGTTTTCAAACTCATAGAGGAATTGGCTAGGATGCATATTGTGAGGATTGTCATTATCATTGAACTTCATAAGATAATTTACCTTTACCACCTTAGGCATTGGTGGTGTATTAAGCCCATGTATTTATTCAATAGGAGGTAAATTTAACATCCTCAGCTTTAATACCTTTTTCCTTCATAGATTTCTTTGCCTCTTGCATATCTTTAGGACCGAGATATAATATACCCCTCTTCTTCGGAGTGGGTTTAACCGGTTGTTCAGGAAGAGTCCAATCATCATAATTTTCAATATGTTATTCAATAATTCTTCAACTTGACCAACAGTTTGTTCCCTGAAAACACAACCAGCACAACTATCTAGGAATTCCCTAGAAGCATCGGTTAGTCCATTATAGAAGATATCAAGTACTTCATTTTTCTTAAGAGGATGATCAGGCAAACCATTAAGTAACTGGCAAAGCCTCCCCCAAACTTGTGGGAGACTCTCTTCTTTAATTTGCACAAAGTTAAATATTTCCTGTAAAGCAACTTGTTTCTTATGAGCAGGGAAATATTTTTCAGAGAAGTAATAAATCATATCCTAGGGACTACGCACACAACCAGGAGCAAGAGTATTGTACCAAGATTTAGCATCACCCTTTAATGAGAACAAAAATAATTTGAGAATAAAGTAATAGCAAGTTTTCTCATCATGAGTGAAAAGGGTGGCTATGTCATTCAACTTAGTAAGATGTGCCACAACAGTTTTGGTTTCATAACCATGGAAAGGATCAGATTCAACCAAAGTAATCAACTCTGGATCGACAGAAAATTAGTAATCCTTATCATCAATAAAGATAGGTGAAGTAGCAAACTTAGGATCATATTTCATTCTAGCATTCAGAGTTTTTTCTTTATACTTGCATAATAATTTCTCTAGATCATCTCTATCCTTATAAGCAAGAATATCTCTAGTTGTCTCCTCATTCATAACATAACCTTCCGGTACCTTAGGCAATTCATATCTAGGAAGGCTAGTTCTAGCAGGTGTTTCACGAGTTTCAATTTCAAGCTCATCATCAGATTCAACAACACCAAGTTGTATTACTCTAGCAATTTGTTTCTAAAGAAATTCACCAAGTGGCACATCATCACTATCAAGCAAGGTACTAGCATTATCATAAGCATTATCCATAGCAGAAGTAGCATCATCAATAACTTGCGACATATAAGAATTAATAGCATGTGGTGGTGTTGCAAGTTTACTTATAACAGAAGGTGAATCTAAAACAGAACTGGATGGCAGTTCCTTACCTCCCCTCATCTTTGAGGGGAATATCTTAGTCTTAGCATCCTTCAAATTCTTCATAGTGATAAAGTGATAATAATCCCAAGTGACTCAACAAATATAGCTATGCTCCCCGGCAACGGCGCTAGAAAAAGGTCTTGATAACCCACAAGTATAGGGGATCGCAACAGTTTTCGAGGGTAGAGTATTCAACCCAAATTTATAGATTCAACACAAGGGGGGCCAAAGAATATTTGAAGGTATTAGCAGCTAAGTTGTCAATTCAGCCACACTTGGAGATTAATTATCTGTAGCAAAGTGATCAGTAGCAAAGTAATATGATAGTTTTGATAATAGTAGCAGTAGCAATGGTAACGGTAACAGTGATAGTAGTAGCTTTGTAGCAAGTGCAACAGTAACAATAGCAGTAGTAACTTAGCAAGAACAATATAGGATAAATTCGTAGGCATTGGATTGGTGACTTGTTGGATATGATATTCATCATGAGACAGTTATAACCTAGGGCGATACGGCACTAGCTCCAGTTCATCAATATAATGTAGGCATGTATTCCGTAAATAGTCATACATGCTTATGAAAAGAACTTGCATGGCATCTTTTGTCCTACCCTCCCGTGGCAGTGGGGTCCTATTGGAAACTAAGGGATATTAGGCCTCCTTTTATTAGAGAACCGGAACAAAGCATTAACACATAGTGAATACATGAACTCCTCAAACTACGGTCATCACCGGGAGTGGTCCTGACTATTGTCTCTTCGGGGTTGCCGGATCATAAGACGTAGTAGGTGACTATAACTTGCAAGATCGGATCTAGAACATGGATATATTGGTGATAATATAAACAGTTCAGATCTGAAATCATGGCACCCGGGCCCAAGTGATAAGCATTAAGCATGGCAAAGTCATAGCAACATCAATCTTAGAACATAGTGGATACTAGGGATCAAGCCCTTACAAAACTAACTCAATTACATGATGAATCTGATCCAACTCCTCACCGACCAGCGAGCCTACGAAGGAATTACTCACTCCCGGTGGGGAGCATCATGGAGTTGGCGATGGAGAAGGGTTGGTGATGATGAAGAACAAGATCCCCCTCTGGAGCCCCAAACAGTCTCCAGATCTGGCCTCCCAATGAAGAACAGGAGGTGACGGTGGCTCCGTCTTGTGGATCGCGATAATTCTTTATCCCTGATTTTTTGGTGGAAAATAGGATTTTATAGCATCGGTTTCAGGGTCTGCGAGGCCACCAGGTGGGGACAACCCACTTGGGCACGCCAGAAGAGGGGGGCGAGCCCTGGTGGGTTGTGCCCACCTAGTTGCCCCTATCCGGTGGATCTTGGCTCGAGAAATTCTTATTTATTGCATAAAAATTCCTCGCAAAGTTTCGTTCCATTCCGAGAACTTCTATTTCTGCACAAAAACAACACCATCGTAGTTCTACTGAAAATCAGTGTCAGTCCGGGGTTAGTTTCATTCAAATCATGCAAATTAGAGTCCAAAACAAGAGGAAAAGCATTAGGAAAACTAGATACGTTGGAGACGTATCAGGCCTTTGCTGGAGTACATTACTACTGTAGCTAGCAGTACTGCTGGTACAGTAGTTTTCTTCAAGAAGCGGAATTCAACGAAGTCATGATGGTTCCTTCGTCCGAGCAACTTCATAGTGGGAAAGGTTGGGCCTGTGATTTGATGGCTCATTAAATTAGTCATTATTACTGTGGTGCGACGACCGGGGTGACTCTCCGTTGGAGTTCTGGCATGCATGGCAAGTGGACCAGGATGGTCGACGTCCCACATGTCGGCAAACAGAAGTATTCTTTCCGATATCGAGGAGCAAGGAAACTGCGTGGTATAGGATCACTGCTAATTTATATTTTTATTGTTGATGAAATCTAGCGTTTCAAATCTTATGACGAAGGAGTGCCAAACACATCACGCGCTAGATGTCCCACACGTCAACGAAAGGAGTGGGACATGAACACCGTGGTAGAGCGTCTCCACTTCTTCCACTTCTAGGCCGGAGATCACACGTAGTAGTACTAGTGGTATGAACGATACAAAGTGCGACCCAGAGAGAAGGACACTTCTAGTTGGAAGGTCTCGGACCATACACATAAACAAATATAAAACCTAATATGTGCCTCCAATTAATATAGTAGTAGAGTACTTAGGCACATACATCATAACACAACTGTGCATTGCACGTACAACATTTAGTGGTAGTAAGAGACAAATGCCTATATGCCACGCATGTTCATACTATTTGTGCCTTTCTACTTCACTTGCTGCACTACATTACTCAGGTTCGTACGTCCACTCCTGGGTACATGTCCGCCTCGTAGTTCCAGTCCCACGCGTTCTTCATAGATGGAATGATCCATAACAGTGGGCAACGGGAGTCCATATCATCACAGTTTCTTAGTGTGGCAACCCACGATGGAGACTCGTCCAAACTATGGCCGGGAAGTAGCGTGCAGAGAAGTAGCGTGCACCGGGAAGCAGTGCTCTCTCGTCCGTCGCGCTGCTTCAAAGCCGGCGCCAGTGAGAGGTCGCCTCCGCTCTGGCCGGGCATTAATGCGTCACTGACGCTCCGGGGCGACGGTGACCATTTCACGTGGGAAGTGAGCACCGATAAGGGAGGGGGTATGGGTCGGTCAGGGTGGTCAGACGCGGGCGTGCTGGTGGTATTGTTTTTGAACCGTTTTAGGTGTAGTACCGGTAGTTTGCAAAACTACTCAATTATTGCACTCAGTTTCCTAACAAATTGTGGTAAAAACGTTACTTGCAATGCATGCATGCATGACCAATATAAATGACCAATAAAAAACTAGTACATGCACACAATGATTTAATGGACATTGTAATCTCAACATGTGATGGGGAGCTCTAAATTTGAATTTGAAACTTATAAAACAAAAAAATTCAAAACAAATAAACTGGACGAGATGGAGTATACCGTAGGATGTGTCCCATACGAAACAAGTCCCCTGGTTTGTCACCGTGAAGATGCGGTTAGAAAGGAGCGCATCGTCTTCATACTCGTACGGCAACAAATTGGCCGTAGACAACATGGTCCACCTTTGACTGCCATCTACAGGATTCATGAAAGCAATCACGATGTCGAACACCATGATGAGAGTGTAATTTTGGTTGGCGAACGACCTTATCGGGGCTTCCGGGATTGCTACCTTCTTCAATCTCACCGTGGTTCCATCGTACCAATTTAGGCGATGGCCCGTTGCATGGCTGATCCCAATGTTGGACAAAGGTTCTACGAGAACGGTGTCACCATTGTTAATGTTGTGCAAACTGATGTTAGTACCCTCCCATACATATGAAAGCCAATCTCCACTGGCACCAAGCCTAACCTGTGAAACAGTGGGCAGCGGGGGAATTAGGAAATGGAGACGGAAGTAGTCTTTAGAATGCATTTACTATGTGATCAAACTCATCACTTACCTGCTCATCGGACAAAATCTGAGTACCCCTCAACATCGGCATCTCAAGGGGCGTCAACTTGCAACTACGGCCACACCGCGCTGGAGAGACCCCCAAGGAAACATCCTCATGCATTGCATGTAACATCAAGATGCATTTGTATGAGTAGTTTATCTTGTGAGAGAAAATGATGAACAAGGGAAGGCCTTATTTGCAAATGTGGAGAGGGGCATGGGTATCTTCTTGCAAAATTGCCATAGTTTTCTTCCTATCCGTCAGATATAAATCGGACGGCATATATTGCAGGATGGCAGGCACACCATCATCACCAACTCTGCTTTTTATAAGAGTAGTAGATAGTAGATAGTAGAGTAGTAGAAGAGAGATAGAGATAGATAGATAGATAGATTATTATTATTATAAGGGCAGAGATAGATATTAGGGAGCTCGCAGGTCGTTCGTTGTACGACACATTCACATCCATCCACTAGCTCAGAATTAAAGCACGCATGACATTTACATCGATTGGGATTAGTTTTTTTCTGGGCGCATGGACCAACGCAGATTAGCATACCTAGTCGCGCTTTTTCGAGCACGCCTTCGACAAGTACATGTGTGACATGCGTGCATGCAAATATTGCCTGACCAAACCATGCGAAGCGAGCGGTAGGTTGTCGAACTGCAGCATGCATGTTGCAGCCATATCATCCACACACAACCTAAAGGCCAATTCATACTCCGCTGGACTATACTATACAACTATGCATTGTTTGGCACAAATGTTCCTTGGAGCTCGTGCTACAACTGGAATACTCCATAGCCCGCTTCCCTTCTCCTTCCTCTTCCACCGCCCATGCACGTCCGCGGGAAGTGACCGGTCAACCCTTATATAGGAGTGCTAGCACAAAAAGATGCATGCATGACCACTAAATTTTCCTTTCTCTTATCTTTATGAAATAAATGTGGCATGAAACTGAAAGCCCTTTAAGTCAGAGTATAATGGAAATCATCATCCTCCCCCGGCTCTGCTTCGCCCGCGTCGTTGTCCTCCTGTTCCGACTCTGCGTCGTCATTCTCCTCCTCAGGCTCCGCGTGCTCCTTCGCCTCCGACGCATCCTCGTCCGGCTCCGGCTAGTTCGGACTCCGGAGGCAAGGCGGCTACGATCTGGGCTGTGCGCCGCCTCCAGATTAAATCGCCGCTCCGACGGGAGTATGTCGTATGTCATTACCTTTGGCCGGGCCATGGCTATCGGGCGACGGCGACCAGAGAAGAGGCGGCGGGAGGGGAATGAATGCAGCTACTGTTTGGGTTCGCCGTCCGACGTAAATAAATGCGCACCATCACGTGTACCTACGGGTGCACAAATAGTAACATATGGGTTTGCTTAAGGGGGCATCACTTAACTGGTATGTATGTGAGATTCTGAGAGACAGAGTGCGTGTGTGCAACTCTATTCGTCAGACATGTACTCAACCTTTTGCATCGGGATATAAGTATAATGGTATTACACGTTAGCTAGTGATTTACGTGGCCATGTTAACGTGGTTGTGTAAAAAAATGTCACTTCCTGCTCATGATTTGCATTATATAATTATGAGAAGTTTGCTAACTACTAAAGTAAAGTGGAATTTGTCCATGTTATACAAATAAATTAAGGTGATTGTTTATCATACGGGTAAGGTTGGACAAAGGGTGGTCGTGTGTGAGATGGAGTCTTAGTGTGTGTGTGTGTGTGCGTGTGGGTGTGTGTGTGTGCGAAGCAGAGTCTTTGGTGGAGAAAGTAATTTAAGTGTGTGTGGCTTCATCGTAGAGAGGTGATGTGTATGGCAGAGGCGACCAACGAGGGGGTGCGAGAGAGAAGAGGCCCATAGAGAGGGAAGAGAAGGTGTGTGCACGTGATAGGAGTTGATATCGAGAGGATGTCTTTGTCCGAGAGACACCGAAGAAGACTACTATATATCGATGGTGCATGTTGGGAATTAAACGAAGGGATGGTCTTATTGGTTTCGGGGATATAGGGGAAGAGTGAGAGGGGGTAGCTAGAAGGAGATTGTTAAGTGTGAGTGGGTGTTTTACCCATCCACGCGGAAGTTATGTGCACACAAGAAGAGAATGATTCGATGTGGGGTTAGGGTTGAGGGTAATTAACTACATATGGAGACATAGTAGACCTTGAACGTGCATGTGCGAGAGGTATACAAGTATACGTGGGATGTGTGTGTGCGCGCGTGCATGATCGAGATGAAAGAAAGAAGACATAAGTCATAAGATCAACGACATGGAAGAGACAGATCAGTATGACAATATGCATGCATGTGAGAGTGGAGGGAAGAAGGGCCGATAATTGAGCATGTGTTTTTGTCTTTAAGAGACAGTGGCGTGGGCTGGAGCATGCATCTATGGCGAGCAGAGGGAGCAAGACACAATGATTGTGCAAAATAGATCAACCTATAGATGCATGTATGGAGAGACAGGTATAGTGTGCGTGATAGGAAGCAAGAGTGCGTGCGAGAAAGAAATGTTGACAGAGAAACTACAAATAGACAGAGATAGAGATGCTAGCTAGAGAGACATCGGCTAGTTTGTGTGTTGGAGATGACCGTCGAGTGGTTCAGAGGGTGAAGTTATGTGTGTGTGAGAGAAAGATAAAAAGAGGGTGCATGGCTGCATGTAGAGATAAACATATATAGTGTGCGTGATAGTAAGAAAGAGTGAGGGCGAGAAAGAAGGTTGATGGAGAAACAGATAAATAGAAAGATAAAGATGCTAGCTAGTGTGTGTGTGTGTTAGAGATAAGAGTCGAGTGGATCAGAAGGCTGAGTTATGTGTGTGGGTGTGAGAGAGATAGAGAGGGTGCATGTGAGTCACATACAAAAAAATATCATAGAGAAATGAGATCCCGAGAGACGGAGTTTTGTGTTTGTGATATGTCTCCAACGTATCTATAGTTTTTGATTGTTCCATGCTATTATATTATCTTCTTTGGATGTTTTATATGCATTAATATGCTATTTTATATGATTTTTTGGACTAACCTATTAACCTAGAGCCTAGTGTCAGTTTCTGTTTTTTCCTTGTTTAGAGTTTCGCAGGAAAGTGATACCAAATGGAGTCCAAACGGAATAAAACTTTCACGATGACTTTTCTTGGACCAGAAGACACCCAGGAGACTTGGAGTGCAAGTCAGAAGAGCCACAAGGTGGCCACAAGGGTGGAGGGCGCGCCCAGGGGGTAGGGCGTGCCCCCGACCTTGTGGGCCCCTCGGTGACCCCCTGACCTAGATCTTCCTCCTATATATTCTAATATACCACAAAAACTTCCAGGGGAGCCACAAAACCACTTTTCCACCACTGCAACCTTCTGTACTCGTGAGATCCCATCTAGGGACCTTTCCCGGCATCCTGCCGGAGGGGGATTCGATCACGGAGGGCTTCTACATCAACACCATTGCCTCTCCGATGAAGCGTGAGTAGTTTACCACAGACCTATGGGTCCATAGCTAGTAGATAGATGGCTTCTTCTCTCTCTTTGATTCTCAATACCATGTTCTCCTCGAGGTTCTTGGAGATCTATTCGATGTAATACTCTTTTGCGGTGTGTTTGCCGAGATTCAATAAATTGTGGATTTATGATCAGCTTATATATGAATATTATTTGAATCTCCTCTGAATTCTTATATGCATGTTTTGATATCTTTGCAAGTCTCTTAAAACTATCGATTTGGTTTGGCCAACTAGATTGGTTTTTCTTGCAATGGGAGAAGTGCTTAGCTTTGGGTTCAATCTTGTAGTGTCCTTTCCCAGTGACAGTAGGGGCAGCAAGGCGCATATTGTATTGTTGCCATCGAGGATAACAAGATGGGATTTCCATCATATTGCTTGAGTTAATTCCTCTACATCATGTCATCTTGCTTAAGGCGTTACTCCGTTCTTTATGAAGTTAATACTCTAGATGCATGTTGGATAGCGGTCGATG
Source organism: Triticum urartu (assembly GCF_003073215.2). Lineage (NCBI taxonomy): Eukaryota > Viridiplantae > Streptophyta > Magnoliopsida > Poales > Poaceae > Triticum > Triticum urartu. Next base: position 171,564,199 of record NC_053028.1, on the reverse strand, counting down.
TGTGGAGTAATATTAGTAGATGCAGAATTGTTTTGGTCTACTTGACACGGACATGATGTCTATATTCATGATCATTGCCTTAGATATCATCATTACTTTGCGCTTTTATATCAATTGCTCGGCAGTAATTTGTTCACCCACCGTAATAATTTCTATCTTGAGAGAAGCCTCTAGTGAAACATATGGCCCCCGGGTCTATTTTCCATCATATAGGTTTCCAATATATAATTTTAGTTTCCGATTTACTTTCTTTCCAATCTTTTACTTTCCGTTCCATAAACCAAAAATATTACTTTACCGTTTATCCATTTCTACATATCTCACTTTGCAAATAACCGTGAAGGGATTAACAACCCTTTATTGCGTTGGGTGCAAGTTGGTGTTTGTTTGTGAAGGTATTCGGTGGCTTGTCATGTTGTCTCCTGTTAGATTGATACCTTGGTTCTCAAAACTGAGGGAAATACTTACTCTACTTTGCTGCATAACCCTTTCCTCTTCAAGGGAAAAACCAATGCAAGCTCAAGAGGTAGCAGTTTGCGAGAGAGAAATATATTTCACAATGAGAGTGATAGCTAGAGAGACATGATGACCCACAAGTATAGGGGATCTATCGTAGTCCTTTCGATAAGTAAGAGTGTCGAACCCAATGAGGAGCAGAAGGAAATGATAAGCAGTTTCTAGCAAGGTATTCTCTGCAAATACTGAAATAAGTGGTAACAGATAGTTTTGTGATAAGATAATTTGTAACGAGCAACAAGTAACAAAAGTAAATAAAGTGCAGCAAGGTGGCCCAATCCTTTTTGTAGCAAAGGACAAGCCTGGACTAACTCTTATATAGAGAAAAGCGCTCCCGAGGACACATGGGAATATCGTCAAGCTAGTTTTCATCACGTTCATAAGATTCGCGTTCGGCACTTTGATAATCTGATATGTGGGTGGACCCGTGCTTGGGTGCTGTCCTTACTTGGACAAGCATCCCACTTATGATTAACCTCTACTGAAAGCATCCGCAACTACAATAAAAGTATTAACGTAAACCTAACCATAGCATGAAACATATGGATCCAAATCAGCCCCTTACGAAGCAACGCATAAACTAGGGTTTAAGCTTCTGTCACTCTAGCAACCCATCATCTACTTATTACTTCCCAATGCCTTCCTCTAGGCCCAAATAATGGTGAAGTGTTATGTAGACGACGTTCACATAACACCACTGGAGGAGAGACAACATACATGTCATCAAAATATCGAACGAAGACCAAATTCACATGACTACTAATAGCAAGACTTCTCCCATGTCCTGAGGAACAAACATAACTACTCACAAAGCATATTCATGTTCATAATCAGAGGGGTATTAATATGCATATAGGATCTGAACATATGATCTTCCACCAAATAAACCAACTAGCATCAACTACAAGGAGTAATTAACACTACTAGCAACCCACAGGTACCAATCCTGGACTTGGAAATAGGAATTGGATACAAGAGATGAACTAGGGTTTTGAGAGGAGATGGTGCTGGTGAATATGTTGATGGAAATTGCCGTCTCCCGATGAGAAGAGTGTTGGTGATGACGATGGCGATGATTTCCCCCTCCCGGAGGGAAGTTTCCCTGGTAGAACAGCTCCGCTAGAGCCCTAGATTGGTTCCGCCAAGGTTCCGCCTCGTGGCGGCGGAGTTTCATCCGGGAAGATGGCTTATGATTTTTTTCTCATCGAAAGACCTCATATAGCAAAAGATGACTGTTGGAGGGCCACCAGGGAGCCCACGAGGTAGGGGGGTGCGCCCCCCACCCTCGTGGGCAGGGTGTGGCCCCCCAGTGAACTTCTTCCACTGAGTATTTTTTATATATTCTGAAATAGTCTTCCGTGAAGTTTCAGGACTTTTGGAGCTGTGCAGAATAGGTCTCTAATATTTGCTCCTTTTCCAGCCCAGAATCCTAGCTGCCGGCATTCTCCCTCTTTATGGAAACCTTGTAAAATAAGAGAGAATAGGAATAAGTATTGTGACATAATGTGTAATAACAGCCCATAATGCAATAAATATCGATATAAAAGCATGATACAAAATGGACGTATCAAGACATATCAGGGAACGCTAGATATCTCTAGGGAGGGAGAGTGTGTGTGAGCAACGTACAAGAGAATGGTGGAGAGATATGAGACCCTGGGAGACAGTGTTTGTGTTTGTGTGTGAGGAAGAGATATTTAAGAGGAAGAGTCATAGCTTCTCATACCTAAGGAGCGCAAGACATCTCTGTGTGAGAGGGGGTGTGTGTGTGGCACACGGGGGAATAGTAGAGAGAAATGAGACCCCGGGAGACGAAGTTTGTGTTCGTGTGAGAGAAAGAGATTTCACAGGGAGAATAATAGATAGAGACACATAGCAGGGAGTGAGATATACTTAGGGAGAGATAGAGTGAAGGTCGAGGGAGAGAGTACCGTCAGTGTGTTACGAAGATAAAAGAGCATTGTCGACATACAAGTAGCACGAGAGATACCCGAGAGACGATGAAGGCGTATAGGTCTAGAGAGATATATAAGCATGAGTCATAGCTATATGAGATGAATATCTGGATTAAAGGTGATTCAAATATTTAAACTAGAGATCAGGACATCGATAAATATCATATGAAAATTGGTGTATCAAATATGCATATTCATTTGAATTTGGGGCACATGTAATGCTATATATTTTAGCAATATTAGTGATCCATAGGTTCTTTAATTAGAGATAATGCAGGGTTTATATGCAATTAATGTCTAAACAGGATTACAATATAGGTTGCATGTCTGAAACACATTATACATGTTTGATAAGTAAAAAAAACCCGCATGAAACACACATTAATTGGAGTAAGTTAGCAAGGAATGCATACATTGGATTTCAATATAAAAGTGGTTTCAAATATTTGAAAATCAAAATTAAGATGGATCCAGCCTTATGAATCTGAGATCATGCCATTTGTAAACTATATTTATGTATAAAGAGTGTTGTGCTTTCGAAAGTATATAAACAGAATGATGTATATAGAATTTTATTCCAATAAAAAATGGATCCTGCCCGAACAAAAATAGAATACACACTGGATTCGAATTGAGTTGGCATGGTAAAGATGCACTCTTTCTCTGCAAAAATTTGAACACAACGGGGAAAGTCACAGTAACCGCTCGAAACCAAAATTTGCGAAATGGAAATTACTGCCTATCCCTGACATGCAAAGCCTACCGGCTCGATTTCTATAGGTTTTGATAGGGGTAGGTTTGTAATTTCACCCAAACGTGACATAACCGCCTCTCACACAGATTCATACACAGTGGGCGCCAAAACACAGTGGGGCTCCTCGGCTGAAATTGCCTCCCTCACCGATTCATACATGGTGGGCGCCAAAACAAACTCCCGTCGGCCGAAATCTCCGTCAGCAAATATTTGATTTATGCGAGATTACCATCCTATCCCCAACCGACTAATATTGCTGTGATGTAGGAAATTTTAAACAGGGGCTAAGTTTGTAAATTTCCTTGCATTTGAGATAAGCGCGCCCTGAAGACATGGTTCCCCTCTTCCTCTCTCCCTCCATTTCCCCATTCATACTGCGCGGGCGCCAAAACACCCTCTCCACCCCAGCCTCCTTCGTCCGCCACCCCATCCACCGCCGTCCTCCTCCACCATGCCCGAGCTGATACCCCGACGCCATCGTCCATTACAAGAGATCGACCTCTCTCATCCACGGCTCCGGACCAGGATACCAACATCCCATCCTCTCACTTCATCCCCGCCGTCGTCTACCTTGCCGGCGCCGCTCCTACGACCGTCTTGTCCACTGTGCCAAGATATTTCCCCCGCCGCCACCGTCTACCCCACTAGATTTTCTTCCACGCTGCCGACAGCCATCGCTACCGCAACACCATCAAATTCTCAGCAGATGCATACACTGCACCGCACCAGAGGCGGTACTCTTTCATATCTGCTCAACATATCGATTGCAGCAAAAAAATAGATTGCCACTGCTTTACTGTGATTTCTTGTCCATCACTTACTTGTTAGTTGAAAGCAAACACTCGGCTTGCACCTTCAGATATGCCATGGCACGCTCAACACTAATGCTCATGGTTTTCCCCTTTTATATTCTACACTAGTTAAATGACAGTAGACTAAATTTCAAAATTGGTCCAGTCGATTTTTGAGAGCTCGCCAGAGTTCATCGGTGGGAAGGAAGGGGCTCGCCGGAGGGCTGCCCCATTATCTATCTTAGGGTTTCGGGTGGGGATAGTGGTTATGGGGGGCTGTCGTCGGGCTATGGTGGGGCCACGCCGGAGGCAAAACTCTAGACGTACGTGCAAGCAGTGCTCCTCAACCCATCAAGCTAAACAACATGCCACTCATAATTCCAAACTTAGTTGCTCAAATACGAATCTGATATGATGCTGACATGTACTAAAATAGAGAATGTTTAATTGGTCAGTTAATGTTTCTACTTTACTTTCGAAAAGCACATGCACCACATATCGAGGGACGACAGGGAGTTGCGTTCTTTATGCCCTTTGGTTCATCATGTGTGGCCAACCAACATTTTATTATTCAAAATCTGCTTGCTCTTCTTTAGCATGCTCCTCTTTTGTTCTTCCTTTGTAAGTAATCTCTCTGTACCTAAATATAAGTCCTTGTAGAGATTCCTCCATGGACTACATATGGAGAAAATTAAGTGAATCTACACTCGAAAATGTATCTATATATACGTATGTGATCCATAGTGGAATCTCTACAAAGATTTGTATTTAGTGACAGAGGGAGTATAATAGTTGTATAGTATGTTCTTTGTAGTGAAGAGGAGCAGGGACATTTTTAGTGTACAGGTCTATTCGGTCGCTTGTCATGGATGCTTTCAACTCTTCATGTTGGTCTTCATGTCGATTGTCATGGACGCTTTCAACTCTACGTATTTGATCGTATGTGTCGCCTTTGAGAGTTAGGCTGATAGTAATAGTATTGGGCCTTCAGGTGTAGAGAGCTGGTATGCGAAGCCTTTCTAGCCATACCGGCAATACTAGCACATATATTCCAGCAAGTTCCACTTTCCTGATTTTACTCCTCATGCTTAGGGTTTTCCCATTATATCTACACTACGATCTGCGTAGGTGCTTTGTGTCCTACTAGTAGTTGTCCACCCTTTAAAGCTAAATAACACACCAATCATATGTCATAAGGTTCTTCAAATACGAATGTGATATGATACTGACATTAGCTAACAGACACACATTTAATTGGTTAGCTAATGATCCTACTTGAGTTTCCAAATGCATGTGGCCACATATAGAGAGACATCATGGAATTGCATTTCTTTGGGCACTCTGATTCATCATGGGTGAGCAACCAACATTGTATAGAAAGGAGGGGAATCTCAATAATATGCTTTCCCTTCTATTCTTTAACATGTTCCTCTTATGTTCTTCATGAGTAAGTACAGTATGTTCCTTGTCAAGAAGGGGAGCAGGGACATCTGCAGTCGACAACTCTATCGGGCCGGTTCTGCTACATGGTTTCACACTTCGAGTTGGTCTGCCATAATATCCCGGAAATGGTGGGCGCCGTGCGGTCTTTGATAGACTAAACTGATAGTAACAGCTGTGCGCCTTCAGATGAATAGAGCTGGCCTGTAGGTGATTGATAGGCTACATATTAGTAGTGGCAAAACCTTGTATTTTCCAGCCAATTCCGCTTTCCTGATTTATTTATGGTGGTTATGGTGTACCCCTATTATTTACACTATGATCTGCCTACTGGCCCTGCAATCTCGTTATCATGGTTTGGCAATAAACTTTCTAAACGGTATATTATGAACCTATCATCTGCCAACTATCCTTACATCTGGAGCTCCCAACAGGGAGCCTATTTTTTGTGTAGTTGTGCCAGATTATATTAATCTACTCACCATATTGTTGGGGAACGTAGTAATTTCAAAAAATTCCTACGCGCACACAAGATCACGGTGATGCATAGCAACAAGAGGGGAGAGTGTGTCCATTTACCCTCGTAGACCGAAAGCGGAAGCGTTAGCACAATGCGGTTGATGTAGTCGTACGTCTTCACGATCCGACCGGTCAAGCACCGAACGCACGGCACCTCCGAGTTCTGCACACGTTCAACTCGATGACGTCCCTTGAACTCCGATCCAGCCGAGCTTTGAGGGAGAGTTCCATCAGCACGACAGCATGGTGACAATGATGATGTTCTACCGACGCAGGGCTTCGCCTAAGCACCGCTACGATATGACCGAGGTGGATTATGGTGGAGGGCGGCACCGCACACAGCTAAGAGATCCAAGGGATCAATTGTTGTGTCTATGGGGTGCCCTTGGCCACGTATATAAAGGAGTGGAGGAGGAGGAGAGGGCCGGCCCCTATGGCGCGCCCTAGAGGAGTCCTACTCCCACCGGGAGTAGGATTCCTCCCCTTTCCAAGTAGTAGGAGTAGGGGACAAGGAAAGGGAAAACATAAGAGAAGGAAGGAGGGGGTGCAGCCCTTCCCCCTTGTCCAATTCAGACTAGGCCTTGGGGGCATGCGGCCTGCCTCTGTCTCTTTCCCCTAAAGCCCAATAAGGCCCATACACTCCCCGACGAATTCCCGTAACTCCCCGGTACTCCGATAAATACCCGAATCACTCGGAACCTTTCTGGTGTCCGAATATGGTTGTCCAATATATCGATCTTTCCGTCTCGACCATTTCGAGACTCCTCGTCATGTCCCCGATCTCATCCGGGACTCAGAACTACCTTCGGTACATCAAAACACATAAACTCATAAAATAACCGTCATCGAACTTTAAGCGTGCGGACCCTACGGGTTCGAGGACTATGTAGACATGACCGAGACACGTCTCTGGTCAATAACCAATAGCGGAACCTGGATGCTCATATTGGCTCCTACATATTCTACGAAGATCTTTATCGGTCAAACCGCATAACAACATACGTTGTTCCTTTTGTCATCGGTATGTTACTTGCCCGAGATTCGATCGTCGGTATCTCAATACCTAGTTCAATCTCGTTACCGACAAGTCTCTTTACTCGTTTCGTAACACATCATCCCGCAACTAACTCATTAGTTGCAATGCTTGCAAGGCTTAAGTGATGTGTATTACCGAGTGGGCCCAGAGATACCTCTCCGACAATCGGAGTGACAAATCCTAATCTCGAAATACGCCAACCCAACAAGTACCTTCGGAGACACCTGTAGAGCACCTTTATAATCACCCAGTTACGTTGTGACGTTTGGTAGCACACAAAGTGTTCCTCCGGTAAACGGGAGTTGCATAATCTCATAGTCATAGGAACATGTATAAGTCATGAAGAAAGCAATAGCAACAAACTAAACGATCATGTGCTAAGCTAACGGAACAGGTCAAGTCAATCACATCATTCTCCTAATGATGTGATCATGTTAATAAAATGACAACTCTTTGTATATGGCTAGGAAACATAACCATCTTTGATCAACGAGCTAGTCAAGTAGAGGCATACTAGTGACACTCTGTTTGTCTATGTATTCACACATGTATCATGTTTCTGGTTAATACAATTCTAGCATGAATAATAAACATTTATCATGATATATGGAAATAAATAATAACTTTATTATTGCCTGTAGGGTATATTTCCTTCAGTCTCCCACTTGCACTAGAGTCAATAATCTAGTTCACATCTCCATGTTATTTAACACCAATAGTTCACATCACCATGTGATTAACACCCATAGTTCACATCGTCATGTGACCAACACCCAAAGGGTTTACTAGAGTTAACAATCTAGTTCACATCGCTATGTGATTAACACCCAAAGAGTACTAAGGTGTGATCATGTTTTGCTTGTGAGAGAAGTTTAGTCTATGCGTCTGCCACATTCAAATCCGTATGTATTTTGCAAATTTCTATGTCAACAATGCTCTGCACGGAGCTACTCTAGCTAATTTCTCCCACTTTCAAAATGTATCTAGATTGAGACTTAGAGTCATCTGGATCAGTGTCAAAATTTGCATCGACGTAACCCTTTACGACGAACCTTTTGTCACCTCCACAATCGAGAAACATATCCTTATTCCACTAAGGATAATTTTGACCGTTGTCCAGTGATCTACTCCTAGATCACTATTGTACTCCCTTGCCAAAAAAACAGTGTAGGGTATACAATAGATCTGGTACACAGCATGGCATACTTTATAGAACCTATGGCTGAGGCATAGGGAATGACTTCTATTCTCTTTCTATCTTCTGCCGTGGTCGGGCTTTGAGTCTTACTCAATTTCACACCTTGTAACACAGTCAAGAACTCTTTCTTTGACTGTTCCATTTTGAACTACTTCAAAATCTTGTCAAGGTATGTACTCATTGAAAAAACTTATCAAGCGTCTTGATCTATCTCTATAGATCTTGATGCTCAATATGTAAGCAGCTTCACCGAGGTCTTTCTTTAAAAAACTCCTTTCAAACAGTCCTTTATGCTTTGAAGAATAATTCTACATTATTTCCGATCAACAATATGTTATTTACATATAATTATCAGAAATGTTGTAGTGCTCCCACTCACTTTCTTGTTAATACAGGCTTCACTTCAAGTCTGTATAAAACTATATGCTTTGATCAACTTATCAAAGCATATATTCCAACTCCGAGATGCTTGCACCAGTTCATCGATGGATCGCTGGAGCTTGCATATTTTGTTAGCACATTTAGGATTGACAAAACCTTCTGGTTGCATCATATACAACTCTTTCTTTAATAAATCCTTTAAGGAATGCAGTTTTGTTTATCCATTTGCCAGATTTCATAAAATGCGGCAATTTGCTAACATGATTCAGACAGACTTAAGCATTGCCACGAGTGATAAAATCTCATCATAGTCAACACCTTGAACTTTTTCAAAAACCTTTTTCGACAAGTCTAGTTTTGTAGATAGTAACACTACTATCAGCGTCCGTCTTCCTCTTGAAGATCCATTTATTTTCTATGGCTTGCCGATCATCGGGCAAGTCAACCAAAGTCCACACTTTGTTCTCATACATGGATCCCATCTCAGATTTCATGGCCTCAAGCCATTTCGCAGAATCTGGGCTCATCATCGCTTCCTCATAGTTTGTAGGTTCGTCATGGTCAATTAACATGACCTCCAGAACAGGATTACCATACCACTCTGGTGTGGATCTCACTTTGGTTGACCGACGAGGTTCGGTAGTAACTTGATCTGAAGTTACATGATCATCATCATTTGCTTCCTCACTAATTGGTGTAGGAGTCACAGAAACAGATTTTTGTGATGAACTACTTTCCAATAAGGGAGCAGGTACAGTTACCTCATCAAGTTCTACTTTCCTCCCACTAACTTCTTTCGAGAGAAACTCCTTCTCTAGAAATGATCCATTCTCAGCAACAAATATATTGCCTTCGGATCTGTGATAGAAGGTGTACCCAACAGTTACTTTTGGGTATCCTATGAAGATGCACTTCCCCGACTTGGGTTTGAGCTTATCAAGATGCTTTTTCACATAAGCATTGCAACCCCAAACTTTAAGAAACGACAACTTAGGTTTCTTGCTAAACCATAGTTCATACGGTGTTGCCTCAACGGATTTAGATGGTGCCCTCTTTAATGTGAATGCAGCTGTCTCTAATGCATAACCCCAAAATGATAGTGGTAAACCAGTAAGAGACATCATAGATCGCACCATATCTATTAAAGTACGATTAGGATGTTCAGACACACCATTATGCTGTGGTGTTCCAGGTGGCATGAGTTTGTGAAACTATTCCACATTGTTTTAATTGAAGACCAAACTCGTAACTCAAATATTCGCCTCTGTGATCAGATCGTAGAAACTTTATTTTCTTGTTACGATGATTTTCCACTTCACTCTAAAATTCTTTGAACTTTTCAAATGTTTCAGACTTATGTTTCATCTAGTAGATATACCCATATTTTCTCAAATCATATGTGAAGGTCAGAAAATAACGATACCCGTCACGAGCCTCAACACTCATTGGACTGCATACATCAGTATGTATTATTTCCAACAAGTTTGTTGCTTGCTCCATTGTTCCGGAGAACGGAGTCTTAGTCATCTTGCCCATGAGGCATGGTTCAGAAGCATCAACTGATTCATAATCAAGTGATTCCAAAAGCCCATCAGCATGGAGTTTTTTTCATGCGCTTTATACCAATATGACCCAAACGGCAGTGCCACAAATAAGTTGCACTATCATTATTAACATTGCATCTTTTGGCTTCAATATTATGAATATGTGTATCACTACGATCGAGATCCAACAAACCAATTTCATTGGGTGTATAACCAAAGAACGTTTTATTCATGTAAACAGAACAACAATTATTCTCTGATTTTAAATGAATAACCGTATTGCAATAAACATGATCAAATCATATCCATGCTCAACGCAAATGCCAAATAACATTTATTTAGGTTTAACACTAATCCTGAAAGTATAGGGAGTGTACGATGATGATCATATCAATCTTGGAACCACTTCCAACACACATCGTTACTTCACCCTTAACTAGTCTCTATTTATTCTGTAACTCCTGTTTCGAGTTACTAATTTTTTAGCAACCGAACAAGTATCAAATACCCAGGGGCTACTATAAATACTAGTAAGGTACACATCAATAACTTGTATATCAAATATACCCTTGTTCACTTTGCCATCCTTCTTATCCACTAAATATTCAGGGCATTTCCGCTTCCAATGACCAGTCCCTTTGCAGTAGAAGCACTTAGTCTCAGGCTTAGGTCCAGACTTGGGCTTCTTCACTTGAGCAGCAACTTGCTTGCCGTTCTTCTTGAAGTTCCCTTTCTTTCCCTTTGCCCTTTTTCTTGAAACTAGTGGTCTTGTTAATCATCAACACTTGATGCTCTTTCTTGATTTCTACCTTCATCGATTTCAACATCATGAAAAGCTCGGGAATCATTTACGCCATCCCTTGCATACTATAGTTCATCACAAAGTTCTAGTAACTTGGTGATGGTGACTAGAGAATTCTGTTAATCACTATTTTATCTAGAAGATTAACTCCCACTTGATTCAAGCGATTGTAGTACCCAGACAATCTGAGCACATGCTCACTACTTGAGCTATTCTCCTCCATCTTTTAGCTATAGAACTTGTTGGAGACTTCATATCTCTCAACTCGGGTATTTGCTTAAATATTAATTTCAACTCCTGGAACATCTCATATGGTCCATGACGTTCAAAACGTCTTTGAAATCCTAATTTTAAGCTGTTAAGTATGGTGCACTAAACTATCAAGTAGTCATCATATTGAGCTAGCCAAACGTTCATAACGTCTGCATCTGCTCCTGCAATAGGTCAGTCACCTAGCGGTGCATCAAGGACATAATTCTTCTGTGCAGCAATGAGGATAAACCTCAGATCACGGACCCAGTCCGCATCATTGCTACTATCATCTTTCAACTTAGTTTTCTCTAGGAACACATATAAAACATAGGGAAGCAATAACGTGAGCTATTAATCTACAACATAGATATGCAAATACTATCAGGACTAAGTTCATGATAAATTAAAGTTCAATTAATCATATTACTTAAGAACTCCCACTTAGATAGACATCCCTCTAATCATCTAAGTGATCACGTGATCCATATCAACTAAACCATAACCGATCATCACGTGGAATGGAGTAGTTTTCAATGGTGAACATCGTTATGTTGATCATATCTACTATATGATTCACGCTCGACCTTTCAGTCTCCAGTGTTCCGAGGCCATATCTGCATATGCTAGGCCCGTCAAGTTTAACCCGAGTATTTCTGCGTGTGCAAAACTGGCTTGCACCCGTTGTAGATGGACGTAGAGCTTATCACACCCGATCATCACGTGGTGTCTGGGCACGACGAACTTTGGAAACGGTGCATACTCAGGGAGAACACTTTTATCTTGAAATTTAGTAAGAGATCATCTTATAATGCTACCGTCATAACTAAGCAAAGTAAGATGTATAAAAGATAAACATCACATGCAACCAAAATATGTGACATGATATGGCCATCATCATCTTGCGCCTTTGATCTCTATCTCCAAGGCATCGTCATGATCTCCATCGTCACCGGCATGACACCATGATCTCCATCATCTTGATCTATATCAATGTGTCGTCACATGGTCGTCTCTCCAACTATTGCTCTTGCAACTATTGCTATCGCATAGCGATAAAGTAATGCAATTATTTGGCACTTGCATCTTATGCAATAAAGAGACAACCATAAGGCTTCTGCCAATTGCCAATAACTTCAACAAAACATGATCATCTCATACAACAACTTATATTCTCATCAAGTCTTGACCATATCACATCACAACATGCCCTGTAAAAACAAGTTAGATGTCCTCTACTTTGTTGTTGCAAGTTTTACGTGGCTGCTACGGGCTGAGCAACAACTGTTCTTACCTACGCATCAAAACCACAATGATAGTTTGTCAAGTTAGTGCTGTTTTAACCTTCTCAAGGACCGGGCGTCGCCATACTCGGTTCAACTAAAGTTGGAGAAACTGACACCCGCTAGCCACCTGTGTGCAAAGCACGTCGGTAGAACCAGTCTCACGTAAGCGTACGCGTAATGTCGGTCCGGGCCGCTTCATCCAACAATACCGCCAAACCAAACTATGACATGCTGGTAAGCAGTATGACTTGTATCGCCCACAACTCACTTGTGTTCTACTCGTGCATATAACATCAACGCATAAAACCAGGCTCGGATGCCACTTTTGGGGAACGTAGTAATTTCAAAAATTTCCTACGCACACGCAAGATCATGGTGATGCATAGCAACGAGAGGGGAGAGTGTGTCCATGTACCCTCGTACACCGAAAGCGGAAGCGTTAGCACAACACGGTTGATGTAGTCGTACGTCTTCACGATCCGACCGATCAAGCACCGGACGCACGACACCTCCGAGTTCAGCACACGTTCAACTCGATGACGTCCCTCGAACTCTGATCCGGCCAAGATTTGAGGGAGAGTTCCGTCAGCACGACGGTGTGGTGACGATGATGATATTTTACCGACGCAGGGCTTCGCCTAAGCACCGCTACGATATGACCGAGGTGGATTATGGTGGAGGGGGCACCACACACGGCTAAGAGATCCAAGGGATCAATTGTTGTGTCTATGGGGTGCCCCCTGGCCATGTATATAAAGGAGTGGAGGAGGAGGAGAGGGCCGGCCCCTATGGCGTGCCCTGCAGGAGTCCTACTCCCATCGGGAGTAGGATTCCTCCCCTTTCCAAGTAGTAGAGTAGGAGACAAGGAAAGGGAAAAGAGAAGAGAAGGAAGGAGGCGGCGCAGCCCTTCCCCCTAGTCCAATTCAGACTAGGCCTTGGGGGGGCGCGCGGCCTTCCTCTCTCTCTTTCCCCTAAATCCCAATAAGGCCCATACACTCCCAGGCGAATTCCCGTAACTCCCCGGTACTCCGATAAATACCCGAATCACTCGGAACTTTCCGGTGTCCGAATATAGTCGTCCAATATATCGATCTTTATGTCTCGACCATTTCGAGACTCCTCGTCATGTCCCCGATATCATCCGGGACTCCGAGCTACCTTCGGACATCAAAACACATAAACTCATAATATAACCATCATCGAACTTTAAGTGTGCGGACCCTACGGGTTCGAGAACTATGTAGACATGACCGAGACACGTCTCCAGTCAATAACCAATAGCGGAACCTAGATGCTCATATTGGCTCCTACGTATTATACGAAGATCTTTATCACTCAGACCGCATAACAACATACATTGTTCCTTTTGTCATCGGTATGTTACTTGCCCGAGATTCGATCGTCGGTATCTCAATACCTAGTTCAATCTCGTTACCGGCAAGTCTCTTTACTTGTTCCGTAACACATCATCCCGCAACTAACTCATTAGTTGCAATGCTTGCAAGGCTTAAGTGATGTGTATTACCGAGTGGGCCCAGAGATACCTCTCCAACAATCGGAGTGACAAATCCTAATCTCAAAATACGTCAACCCAACAAGTACCTTCGGAGACACCTGTAGAGCACCTTTATAATCACCCAGTTACGTTGTGACGTTTGATAGCACACAAAGTGTTCCTCCGGTAAATGGGAGTTGCATAATCACATAGTCATAGGAACATGTATAAGTCATGAAGAAAGCAATAGCAACAAACTAAATGATCAAGTGCTAAGCTAACGGAATGGGTCAAGTCAATCACATCATTCTCCTAATGATGTGATCATGTTAATCAAATGACAACTCTTTGTCTATGGCTAGGAAACATAACCATATTTGATCAACGAGCTAGTCAAGTAGAGGCATACTAGTGACACTCTATTTTCTATGTATTCACACATGTATCATGTTTCCGGTTAATATAATTCTAGCATGAATAATAAACATTTATCGTGATATAAGGAAATAAATAATAACTTTATTATTGCCTCTAGGGCATATTTCCTTCACATATTATAGCACACATGGGCTCTCTCATCAGAATCCGGTGATAGCACACAAGGGTTTACAGGGAGCCTCTATTATATTACAATATCCTCTACATTAGAAAGATAATCTCACTACTATTTGTGTTTTCATGCTTTTCAGATATTGTACATAATGACAATGAATATAAGAATGCACACATCAGAAGAATATTGCAGAACAGTTCAATGGGTAACAAACTTGGCATAAATGGATTGAGGTCCATTGTGGATGCAATGAAACCCACATGCTCCCGACCTATAGATTCGTATTCAGAATATGATCCTAATGACTATTCTGAGCTCAAGGAGTCAAAGGCAGATGGCTTATCCTGTTCACCCAATAAGGTGCCTCTTATAATTTGGCAATGTTTTATTGGTTGCACATATCTTGCATAAGGTGTCTTGCATTTCTTTTGCTTCGTTGCACCGCCATCTGCTTAGTTTACTCATGATATATGTGAAGATGCCATGCCCATCCATTATCAAGACCTATTACATTTGTCATCATACCATGTTTTTCCATTCAAATGTTGTTCTTGTGTTTCAGACATCCAAAAGGAAGAGGGTGATTGCATAACCTGAAGGAGTACAAGCAAAGTCCTTGCAAAAGGTGGTGCTACCGGAGAAATCACATAGCACCCAATGTATATTGGCGATAGAACCAATGCCGCAAAACCTAGGATATTGCAACTATGTTGGTCGCTTCTTTGCTCTTATGAGTACCTATTGTCCTATCGCTGTCCTTACATTCATACCTGGTGGATTATGTGACATCATTGTGCATTATAGCTTGCTTATCCATTGTTCGCTCCAAATTATCAGATCTATAGTGATGCTTAAATTAATGTAGAATAAACCCAATGCTTATGAAGAAATTTATTTCTGCATTTTTCTTGTAAGTATCTGTTGTCCTTCATCACTGTACTTATATTTGTCACCTAGTTCTTCATGTACACTTTGGAGCTTATTTTCCCTTGTCCTCGATTTTCTACACATCATATCTACATTTACTATTGCCAAAATATTAAATAAAACCAATGTTACTAAAGAAGTTTAGCTCTGCTGTCACAGCCCTAGAATTTGATTGCAATTAGTTTCATAAGCGTCCTGCATCATGTCTAAATTTCTGAAACTTGAATTGAGGATTGTTGAAACCTCAGAAATCTGATTAAAAGAAGGGCAAGCACCCTTTAAATTGCATTCTGTGAATCCAAAATGCCCTAAAAATAGTTTTGTGAATTTTGGCAAGAGTTATATATCAAACCAAAATTCTGGAACATTTTAAAGGAATTATTTGGTCTCTGAATTTAAATCAATAATCTATTTGAATTTGGGGATATATTCATAATATATAATGAATATATTTTCAAATGCTTTGAAATGTTTTATGTACTTTTGGAATAGTTGAGAGCGGTAACATAAAATATCCCAGAATGTTTTGGCACTGTTTGAAATTATTTTGAATTTGAAAACAGTGGCAAAATAAAATGAAAAGGGAAACAGAATAGAAAAATTAAAAAGAACAAAACTTACCTGGTCTCACCTGTGCAGCCCACCGGAGAGCTCAGCCATCCGCTGTAACACTCGTCACAGCCCACCAGCGCCCTCCCTGTCGTCTACCTCCTCGAGACAGTAGGACAGGGGCGTGTGCTCGCCGCGCGCTGGCACGCGCCAACCACCTCCTGCTTGCCGCATGCCTCCCCGACGCTGCTACGAGCGCCACGACACCCCCCGAAGACCCCTCACTCCTCTCCCTCACTCTCTGCTATCTCCCTCGCCCTCTAGTCTCTTCCCCGAGCGGAGATCATCGTCGCCGCTCCTCACCACCGCGGCCACCGTGCCCCCGCCGACTCACTAGCGTGCCCATCGGCTCCACCTCATCACCACGCGTCGACAAGCCAACGGCCATGACCTCGGGAGCCCCTCATCACCGGCATCTTCGTCGTTATCAAGCTTCGGCACCGACGACCGCCGCCATCGATTCGCTTGCTCCAACTCCTCCCCAACCCCGCCGTGCTTCTCCACCGAGCCGCTGTGAGCTTCTGTTGCGTTTCCCCCTTTTTCCGCTGTTCCCCGCGCCCTCTATCCGTCGCCCCGCGAGCATCGAGCTCCGGCCATCGCCATGGCCGGCGAGCCTTGCGCTCCCGAGCTTTTCCGCTCGTCTCCGTAGCACCCGCGTGCTCTCCAGGTCCCTACGAAGCCGTAGAAGCCCTCGTTTGGCCTCCCCGTGCACCGCAGCAATGTCTGCCTCGTGCCCATGGCTTCGGCAGCCGCCTGGCTCAACGCCGTCGCCAACTACAGCGACCGTGTGCCCCCCTGCTGCCTTCGTTGGATGCGTGGGAGGAAGGGTCGCAGACTTGTGCCCTTCGCGCGTCGAACCGCTGCCGGAGTAGCGTCTTCGGCGAGCCTCCACCATGGTTTTGGTCGCCACCGGCCAACTCCGGCGAGGCCGACGTGGCGACATCATTAGTTGCTAATGAGCCCACTAATCACCCCTCTAGAGCCACTGACATGTAGGCCCCACCACCTATTTGGCCGCACCTGTCTGTTTATGGCATTTTCATGCATGTTAGAGCAACTTATATCCTCTGTTTAGGACAATTCAAATAAATGGCATTTAATAAAGCACATATGGAGTTTGAATTTGAACCTAGTGTTCAAACCAACTCCATTTAACTTGTTGCTAGTTGCATTAGGCCAATCAACAGCATATTGCCATGTCACATTCATGCATCATATTGTTGCATTGCATTGATTTGTGTCCTTCTCTGTTTGCCGGTAACCGTCCCCTCTCAGTCAACGATGTTTCCGACGACGTGATCGATGACACCGATGAAGAACTATATTATCTTCAGAAGTGCCATGCAAGCAAAACCCCCTTGTTCATTCCGATACAATCCCACTCTCTCGCTCCTGCTCTCTTTTACTGCATTAGGACAACAATGATTCATCTGTTACTTGCTGCGGTAGTTGAACCCCTTTCCTCTGCATGACCTGTCATTGCCATAGTAAATAGATGAAACCCACTAGCATGAGTAGGAGTTGTTTGAGCCCTGATCTGCCTACTCATTCATGCTTGTTTGTCATGCCTGTTATTGCTTAGAGTCGTGTCAGGTCTGATTCATCGGGGATGAATTGGAAAGTTGTGAACATGTCCTACTGTGTGTGAGCTAAGTGTGTTGAACATGATTTGGTAAAGGTATCGATGAGAGGCCATGTAAGAGTACATGGTGGGTTGTTTCATTGGGGTCGTCCTTAAGAACTGAGTTCTGTGTCTGTGATCCATGAACAGCTACTACCACTCATTGGGATCCTTAATTGACCATCTCGGCTTCTTAATCACCCTAGTACTATGTCCAGGAGTTGCAACTAGTTTCTGGTGTTTGTAGGTTATGTGTTGGCGGCCGTGCGTAGTGCTGACCCTAGCGGTGGGCTATGATGCGGTAGATACACCGTGGCACGGTGTACCGGGCGCCCGTTTGGTGTCTCGGGAACCCTGTTCACATCGTTAGGGGCCGTATGTGGAAACCTCGGCTGGACTGCCTGCGGATGGAAACTGGATAGGCGATAAACCTGGACTAGAGACTTGAGTGTTTAGGTAGGCCGTGGCTGACATCCTCGTTGGGCTTCTGCTTGAAGGTTGCCGAGTACATGTCGTGTAAATGACGGTAAGTGGTGAGAGCGTGTGTGAAGAAGTACACCCCCGCAGGGTTATCATTATCTATTCGAATAGCCAGATTCCTCGGATATGGAAACTTGGACCCCTTGCATAGTTCATAGATAACTTGAAGTGGATACTCTAAAACTCGCAAGATAAGTGTGAGTGCTATGGATGGCCTTCTTGTAGGGAAATGGGAGCGGATCCATTGTCACACCCTGCATTTTCTAACATGTCATTTGCATTAATAAAGCATGAAAATTTGGACCAACAAAAACTTTTGCATTATTTGGCTTTTATTTGGAGTTGGTTTTCTCTCTGTGTTTTTCAACTGCTCTTTAAAGTCAACACAACTCCACCTTCTATACTTCATCTCCTTGCCCCAAACTTCTGCCCAATGATCATGCCATGAGTATAGAGAAATATAGTATTTTCTTACAAAAATAATTTGGCGAAAAAGTATGTTCGAAAATTAGTTTTCCAAAAACCCTTGAATTGAGGTTGGCACAGCAAGTACTTAATTAAGGGCAGTAAAAATCTTTCCAAAAGTATATTTGAATCCTATTAGATATAGGACTCCCATAAACCACAAAAATATAATTTTAAAAGTTATTTTCGTATTTTATTTAAAAGCTTTTTCTTAAGGCCAGAAATGGTCTTTAATAGGGAAAAATTATTTTATTGTTTCAAAAATATTTGACAAAAATCAGGGAAACTCAGTGGACATATATTTTCCATATATGAGAGTTTCAACACATGGTCATGTTCAAAATATTGAACAAAACCTCCCAAAACCCTTTCTGCCCATTCTAAGGATTTGAAATATTTCTACAGGAAATATTTTCATAAAAATCCAAGGAAAATCCAGCAAGTCACAAATGCATATTGCGATCACCTTGCAAAGCCTCATATCAATCGAGGTCATTTTGGTTCACCAAAATTCCCCAAAACCCTCTCTGACCAGAATCAAACTTGAACAACTTTGTACTACCAACTTTCTCTCCTTGACCCCAACTTTTCTGAGCATGTTCACATGACCAAGTGAGGCCACTACACCAAGTGGTTCATCAAGGGGAAGTGATTTGCTCAACGAGATCTACACAAGTTCATTTGTGCTAATTTCTAGGGTTTACAAAAGTTACATTGTGAACTTTGCCCAAATAAGCTCAAAATGGGTGTAAGGCCCTAATTATATGTGCAATTTCACCCCGTGGAGTCTCCTGCCAAATGGAGTTCATTTGCTTAACCAAACAAGCATCAAACACCTTCTGCCATTTTACTAAAAACCCTGTTTTGACCTCTTCCACTCTTCTCCATGGCCTCCACTTCTTACAAAAGCCCTCCTAGACCTCTTCTACCTCCAGTAGCAATGGCTGCATCTCAGATCAATAATTGAAGGGTGAAACCACCTCTTTTACCTCTCTGGACAGCCCTTGCACCCCTCTTCCTCACCTCCCTCCTCACTCCAGTGGCCACCCAAGGCATCCAAGGCTTTCCCCACATTCTTTACTCCTCCCTAGAGCTACCAGACATGCTTGGCCGTGCCCACTTTGCCAAAAAAATGGCATGCCGGCCATTTGCACGCTCTGGAGCGCGCTACAGTGCACTCCCGCACTGTAGCCGCCCCCTGCCAACCACCTCCGGCCACCTCGGCTCTCCCCCTCACGCCAGCCGATGCTCCTCGACGTCCCCAGCATGCTACGCCTCTGTCCCCCTCCTCCTTCTCCCTCCTGCTGCCCTTGCTCCACGCGCGCCGGCCGCCCGAGAGCTCCAATGAACGGCCTCACACGCGCGGCGTCTCTGACCCCTCCCCGCTCCCTCTCTTCTCCCCCTGGGCGTAGTTGACCCCCTCGAACGCCCTAGACTCGGCGCAGCACCCTCCCGAGGCCCGTAGCGACGAGCACGAGCTCCCCGGCGCACGAGCCCACGGTGGACCGCCGCTCGCCTATATAAGGCATCCCCGAGCCCACATCTAGCCACCACTCGTCCTCTTCCACTCCAAATAGCCCCACTGGGCCTCCCGTTCACTCCCAGAGCCGCCCGAGCTCGAGCTCCGCCACTTCGGGTCGCCGTCGATCTCGTGGTACAGGCCTCCTTTGCCCCCCTCTCTCTTGATCTGGAACCACCTCACCTCTCTTACTATTTCCCCTCTGTCTCCCCTCTCTATTGCAGCCGGAATCGACCGGGGCAAGCACCTCCCGAAGCTCTTCCGCCGGCTTCCTCATCGCCGGTGAACCCCTGCACCCCGGCGACCACCTCCACCTCCACCCGAACGGCGACTCCGCCCTAAGCACACCAGTGCCCTCAGATCGCCTCATCGTCGACCACAGCGGCGCCAATGAGCTCGCCGCCCTCTTTGACCCAAGGTTGACGACGACGGCCGTGGGGCCCGTCCGTCAGCCTCACGTCCTGACGTGTGGGTCCCACAAGTCAGGTATAAAACACACACACGCACGTACCGGTTCGCTGCGTCGGCTGGAGGCGTATTTCCCAAATACGCCTTTGACGTGGCAGCCTTGCGCGGGCTGGATTCCCACTGGGCCTACTGCACTGTGGCCGAATAGGCCCAGTTGCACAGTGGCCTTTTTCCTTTTCTTTTTCTGTAACTTTTCCAAAAATTCCACTAGATTAAATATTCATCCAAATGAAATAATTCCAACTCCCATATTTTTCTAAAAATCCCACCTATTTAATGGTATAATTTTCACTCATGTCCAAACAACTTTTACATATTGTTCATATTCAAATTCAAATTTGAATATATTTAAACCCCTCTAAAAATCCATTTCTTCTATTCTGCTACTCCAAAACCAAAACTAGGAATTTTCCCCTTCTTAGTTTTCAACCTAGTATTTAACAAAAATGAGTTGACATTTTTCTGAGCACTTTGGTTTTTCTATTTTATTACTGCCTTATTTTCTCGTTATTATTTTGCGACGATAGAATGCGTTGCTGATGAAGGAGTTGGACCAGAAGACTTTGAAGACCCAGAAGACTTTGTTGAGCCAGGCAAGAAGCCCTTTTACCATGTCTATGAAACCCTTTTTATGCATTTCATATAGCACTTTATTATTGTTGCATCGGAATCATGATGAGATGGTAGCCACTTTGGTGGGTTGCCTTCATTTCCTCCTTGTTGATACTTGCATTGTGGATGACCCTACCTTCTTATGAGGGTTATGCCGGTGGGAGTAGATAGGATGCTAAAGTAGTTTCTACACAAAAAGGGATGGAAATATGCATGGTGATGGAGACAAAGTATTTTCAAAATACTTTTCGAAAACCCCCATCGGGTGCCACTTATGCCCGGGGGAGATGATGAGTTGGGTAACCACTTGATGACGAAGTGGTGTACCGAGGCAAGTGTGTGTGTTGTTTTTCAAAATGGATTGGTTTAAGTTGCGACCGTTATTCCAACCTTACATGCGCAACCACTCTACCCTTGTATGGGAAAGGGCATTATTGATTGCCTAGTCCGATACTAGCTTGGAGCCCGCATTACTAGTGACGGGAGAGTTGTTGGTGCGCTCTCTCGGGACGGGGTCGTGCCAGGTAGGCCGGCCAAGAACATTTTTATGGGGCACCGGACACACCGTTGGTACCCCGTGCTAGTGGTACGTGATGAATATGGGAGCAAGGCTCCACAATTTTTAAGTTGTGAAATGTTGGGCACGGGGGTTACTACCAATCGAGTGGACTCCATGTTAGTGTCGTCTAGGGAAAGATAGTGATCGGGTGCTTACCCCGGGTACTTGAGGTACCGCGGGTCATGGATGACACGGAAGTTCCCCGGATCTTGTGGGTAAAGTGTGCAACCTCTGTAGAGTGTAAAACTTTTCGAATAGACGTGTCCACGGTCAAGGACAGTTGGGTAACCGCTCTTGGGCTACGTCCACTTGTTTACAAACCAGTGTGTGTGGAAAGTACTTCTTGGGTCAAGTCAAAGGACTTGACATGATGAGTTGGGTTGGAGCCCACTCCCTTATGTTGATATCTGTAACCAACCCCTATGGTTACTTGAAAATTCATGCGATGCATGGTTTACCAGTTATTGAACATGTCATAACACAACAAAAATTAGCTTTCTGCAAAAACTTACCTATGTCATGCATTGTTGTATCTTGAGCCAAAACATGGGTTGCTTGCGAGTACATTCAAAGTACTCATTGGCTTGCCACTGGTTATTTAATTGGCCAGGCATGGAAGAACCGGAGTTCGAAGAAGAGTCCTTTGGAGACGAACATGCGAACTAGGACGTTTCCCAGTCAGAATGCATGTTGGGTTAAGGCAGATGGCATGGGCTCTACTCATCGACGAAGATTTCCGCTGCTTGTGTTTCATTTGATGTTCAGCCCTTAAGGCTTTATCAATGTAAGACTTGACCATAATGGTCATAATTTGTGTAAGATGGTATGTATGGATGTAAGACTCTTGTTATTCAGCTTCTGTGTGTTCAGTGAGCATTGATCTATGGGATCACTGTACACGTGCATTCGGTGATCACGACTTATGAGTCGGGGTCCCCACAGAGCTGGTATCAGAGCCATCCTGACTGTAGGAAGCTTTAGTTAGCATGTACATTAGTTAGCTTGAGACCATCTAAACTTTCCTTCTTTTCTAAAGCTTACCCCACCCAAGATATATTTCCCTTATTGACCTCTCCCATTCAACCTTTGTAGATGGCTGCCGTACCTGAAGACTTCCTGACCACCGGATTTCCCGTGCTTCTCGAGGATAGCCTCAAGAAGTGCCAGTTCCACCGAGCCCCCATTTTCACCTACCATGAGCATTGGATCAATGACACCGAGACGGAGTATCATGTGGAAGTGATCGTGAAGGCTAATGACTCTCCAACAAGCTGGTTCTTCGAGGGACCCCAGATGGCAACACTAGTTCTTGTCGTCGAGACGGCAACCCTCAAGGCACTCACCCGCCTCCGAGACCTTCTTCCAGAGATGGCAGATGAGTTGGCAACCCGCTTCTTGCCTTATCAGAAGGAAAGTGAGGATGAGAGCAGTGCACCAGCTCCACCATTAGAAGTAGGACTTCCACTCCGATTCTAGACCTACTTCAGCCTTTGTGCAGATAGTTTGGCACAACACTTGGCCTCGGAATCAATGGAGCTCCGAAAGGAACTTCATGAGACCAAGGCACTTCTTCGCCAAACACAAGGGAAGACGGATAGGATCAAGAAGGAAGGTGCTCCCCCTGGTCAGCCCGCGATTGCATACCGAGGCGGAAGACCCCCAAAGGATGGGGAACCACCACATCAGCACCGCATGAGCGCAAGGGATTACCGCAAGCTCTTCACACCACCGGCAAAGCAACGCCGTGTTGAGATCCTTCACTCCCCCACCCCTTAGAGCAATGAAAGAAGTCAGGCCACCGATGACGAGGAGGAAGACCCAGAAGAGCCAGACTACGCGACCGAGCATTCTACCACTTAGGCATCATTCGCAACCCAGATATGCCTGCTAATAACCCCTACGGTAGGATAGGTCGTGTACCCCTATGCGAAGTCTAGTCCTTGTAATGGTTCATATGAAACCATGTAGAGTTTTCTTTTGATGTGTTTGATGGACATCGTGCTTTCCTACGGGAACTTGTAAGCGACTACATCACACATTTGGATTTTAATGAATGTGTTTGGCCTTTTGGCCCTTGCATGAAACAACTAGTGTCATACCAACCCCCTTACTAGGCATCCCATCTATATTGCTTTCCCCATCTTTCCCAATCATGAGACCTTGAACGCTCCAACAGGATGCCTGTTGTAACTCGTACTGGTACCTCTACCCAGCAGCAAGGAGCCGGAGCAGAAGCCAGTCAGGACCAAACGCAAGGACAAGCTCGACCACCGCCACCACCTCCAAACATGGACATGGCTCAGCTTATCCAAGCCTTCCGAGAGGAACGCCAAGCCAACACTGCAGCCCTCCAGATGATTGCTCAAGCTGTCAACCGCCAGCCAGCGG
This sequence comes from Triticum urartu, assembly GCF_003073215.2. Classification (NCBI taxonomy): domain Eukaryota; kingdom Viridiplantae; phylum Streptophyta; class Magnoliopsida; order Poales; family Poaceae; genus Triticum; species Triticum urartu. Next base: position 171,540,032 of record NC_053028.1, on the reverse strand, counting down.
GAAACGGCAATGGACATTCCACGTTGGTGGAGTTCAAGAAGCATGCACCACCCACCTTCATCGAGACTGCTGAACCCCAGGATGCAGACGACTGGGTCCGCACCATTGAGGATCTGCTGTAACTAGTCGGATGCACTGAGGACCGTGAGAAGGTGGCATATGCTGCTCACTGTATCGGGGGAACTACCAGAGCTTGGTGGAATGGATTCAAGGCCATGCATGCTGAGCAAAACATCACTTGGAATGACTTCAAGGCAGAATTCTGCAAGGCCCACATTCCTTCTGGAATCATGGCCATCAAGAAGCGTGAATTCCGAGCCCTGAAGCAAGGAAGTATGTCACGACCGGTTTTTCAATAAAAATGTTTATTGAGAAACCAATCTTTTGGGTCCAGTATGAGGAAAATCCTCCTTACCGGTAGACAAATTCTTGATACAATAAGCCAGTAGCATAAAATATATTACAGGGTCGAGCTACGGTAGCTCAACCAAATTATTACAAGCACGCCAATAATTATACATAATGGCGGACATGACACCGTGGTGTGGAGGCATACTACTGACTCGAGGATAGGGCGGTGGTGGAAAAACACAGCGGGGAGTGAGATACAAGACTCTAAAACTGGGCATCTCATCGAGCGTCAAGGTGAGGCTCGATGAATTTATTTGGTAGCGGAAGCGGATATAATATAGTGACCAAATCCAGGGTCGCACGAGACTGACTGGGATTCCTCTAGGCGTCGGACTCGCTATCGAACTCTTCATCCATGAGATCGCCTTCGTCAGCATCTGGCCAAATCAACAAGCCAGTGAGTACTTTGAAAGTACTCGCAAGACAGTTCGGACATAAGATATAACAAATGCATGCATGAATGCGTCACGATTAATTCACCAATGTCATTCAAAAATTAGCATAACGAAGTAAGTAAAAGGGAAACGGCGGTAGTCCGCCTGAAATCCCAACAAAACATAAATGAAAACCGATCGGGTTGAAGCGACGCCTCGGCCTCGAAGGGCGGACAAATTTGGTTTTGGCGTGGGTGGGGTTGTGTGGTGTGCTGAGAGCGACGCCCGAGACGGTTGCACAATGTGAATATAGTAGGAATGTATGTCTCAGCAGTCGTTTGCGTCTAGCGAGCATTCGCTGGAACATAAAGGGCGTGTAAAACGAAATGCCGACAGTCGGAATTGTCGGGGCGTACATCACAGAAAAGGGCTTTAAAAGAAGATAATTACTTTAACGTCGTCGTGTTGGTGCGGGCGGTCTTAGCGACACCTCACATAAAGGGGCTTAAAAGGAAATGGCCACATTGTCGGGGTTCAGTTTTAGTGTTCTTTGTGGTGGGGTTGGTTCTTGGGTTGGGCTTTTGTGTGGTGGTGGGTGTCGGGTGAGGCGGTGGTGTCTACCGGGTCGCGACATCACAGAAAGGGCTTTAAAAGAAATGCCACAGTCGGGCGTCTTAGCGACACCACATAAAGGGCTTTAAAAAAATGCCACAGTCGGACGTCGGGGCGACATCACAGAAAGGGCTTTTATTGAAAGTAAGTAATAACAATGCCACAGTCGGACGTCTGAGCGACATCGCAGAAAGGGCTTTTATTCACAAGGAAATAATGCTCATAATAAATATTCAATTCATGAAAATAAACGGGTTAGTCCATCCACAGGAATAATCATTTAACCGGACTTAGCACTCATGCGATTCACCGGAGTCTCTGTCATCAAAACTGGCACTTGTCAGGATAAGATAATACTGAACTTGGACATGGAATAGATGATTCAAGGAATATATGACTCTGCAGAGTTTGTACAAAAATTTCCCACAGCCAACGGATTTCCGTAGTCACGAAGGACTAGTTCCGTTTACGGTTTTTCGGAAGAAAACACAGCTAACCAGTACACACCCATCCTACCTCTCGATGCTAGGAATCACCCTAGACATCGTCCAAGAAAAACTTTTGAGACGGGGAGATCACAATCTCGAATAGCATGGGATCAAATTTATATACGCGCGCTCTAAGGGGTGCCCCCCTCTCGGTCCCAACCGGAAACACCCATGCCCCCTGACCGGATGACTGGCTTTAATCCAGGGCCATGGAACCATCATCGCGCCTCTCCTTTTTGGTGTGTACCAGGGGGATTTGTGATGACTGCTTTAATCAGGCATTTGGAAACCATGCGAGGCGCAGTGGTCACGGCGCCTCGTGCTTTGTTGTAACGCCAGGAAGAGCGGTGTCAAGTACTAGCGTGCGTAGACCCTGAGCGAGGAACATGTGGTAGTACATGGAAGGAAAGAATGAAGGGAATAGGATGAATTGATAGCGCGGTCTGACACTGTGAAGTCATGGATAAGTCTCTTGTGCCATATAGACGGGCTTAGGGCTACAGTGTTGAGTACTACTGGCCATCTTACCCATCCTGATTGCCAACACTAGGCCATGCTCTGGGATGTCTACGAGTCCATGTCACGTATGGTAATCAGTCCGATACGGCACTACCGTCCACAGATGCATGGAGAGGATATACTGTCATGGGGGCGGTAGTGGCGGGCAACAACATGCCATAGAGACTAACCCATATATGCAAAACGATGTCAAGCCACTGCATCGATATCTAAATAAGTCAAACATTGCGTTGCTGTGGTTCGGAGCTAGATCGGGTTTTGGTTTTGTTGGGGGGTGCTTGTGTGGGTGGGGGTGGGGTAGCCTAGCTCGGTGAAGTTCGCGGGCTCCGTCATCCGTCGGGTGGGTCTTGGCGTGTGTGTAGTGGGTGTGTTCCTTGAGTACGGTATTAGGAAAGAAAATACAGCGTCTATCGGTAAGTATCCGAAGGAGGTTGAGACAAAAAGTATTCCTAATATTTTTCAAATATAATCTGATAACAGGGGAAGCTGAGGCAGATATGATGGGGCGGCCGGAGTCGGGGGAGGAGACCTCCTCGAGGTCCTCCTGGTGGCTTGGCAGGGTGTTGGAGAGGTGCAGTGAGGGTGTGGGGGTCGTGAGCGAGCTCGGGGTCCTTTTTATAGGCGATTCGAGGCGGTGGCCGTGAACGGGGATCTCCGGTGAAGGTTACGGCGGCGCAAGTGCTTGGTCGGGGGAGATTAGGGAGTTGGGCGTCATCGTGGAGGTCCACCGTTCCATTTAGGTGCTAACCAGGCTTGGATTTGGTGCTTAGGGCGAGCTCGACAGAACGGGGCGGCGCGGGCCCGTCGGCGGCAGGGAGCACGTTCCGTGCTTGCCGGGCCACGGCGACGGTGCCACGGGCGTGCGCTGGCATGCATGAGCCACGCGGAGAGCAGAGGAGCGTTGGGCGGCGCCGAACGGCGTTGAGCCGCCGTTCTGTTCCCTGTCGGCCGCTACGGTGGTTCGGCCGCCGCAAGACACGCGGGCCGTGCAGGCGCGGCCAGGTGTCGCCGCCGGTGTTTTTCTGTTGGTGTGGTGTTTTCGCGTTGGACTGTCCATGCTCGTTTTCTTGTGGGACAGGTGGTGCGCAAGTGCGTTTGCTTACGACTTGGTGCTGCTCATGTCAGGAGGGAAAGAGGCGGTGCGAGGAACTGTGCCAAGGGCATGTGCCACTCGAGCTGGATTGAATGACGACGGACGAAAAACAACACTGAAATCTGAATTTACTGAATTTGAACAGCAAGGAACAGCATGCAGCTCAGGTGTTCGACAGAATGTTTTTGGCCTCTGGGGATTTTTCCTTGAGCTGATTTTTGGTGGAGTGGCTTACTCATTGCTCCAGTAGGCTGCCTGAATTTTGGTGGAATTTTTGGAGAAGTGTAGATATGAATTTCACCAAATTTGGCAAATCTGGTCCAAACTTGCAGAGACTGAATTTTGAAAAATTTGAAAAGAGGAGGAGTGGATCAAGATGGTTCTGGGTTGTGGGTACAAAGGACTATCCAGGAGAGTTGGTTTGAGGTCGAAACTCAAATGCAAAAGGGTACTTGCTTTGAAAATCACTTAAGCTCAAAATAATTGGCAGAAATGATTTGAGGGGAAAAATAATTAGAATAAGATCCAAAAATTGCTTGAATTACTTGGGACAGAGAACTAGGTTGAGTACAAGGAGGAGGGGAGGTTTTGGAGGGGTTTTACCACATGGGCAAAAATACAAAGTCATGGGTGGTTTCCAAGATATGAAAATCCCAAATTTTCATAGAGTTTCTTTTTAAAAGAAAAAGATTAAACTTCCCAAAATAAATTTTGAGAGGGAACCATCAGAGAAGAAGTTTCAAAAGATCAAACACCATAGTTTGAAGAAGATAAAATCCTTGCCAAAGAAAAGTAAGTTTTTTTTAAGAGGAAGGATTTCTGGAAAAGAAATTTTAAATGCCCTCTCTTTAAAAAGAAATCCAACAAAGTTTCTGAAGAAAACCAATTAAAATTTTTGGAATGTCACAACACCCACCCCCTTAGGAAAAATCTCGTCCCCGAGATTTCAGCTGATCCTTAAATAAGTATGGATGTTCTGTCCGAAGAAAATCCTCTCTTTCCCAAGTTGCTTCACTTTCGGTGTGATTGCTCCACTGAACTCTGAAAAACTTGATGGTCTTCTGTCGGGTTCTCCTTTCAGACTCCTCTAATATTTTTACTGGGCGTTCCTGATAAGTGAGGTCTGGCTGCACGTCAATGTTCTCATGGGATACTTGCTTCTCTGGTTTGCTTACGCACTTCCTTAATTGAGAGACGTGGAACACGTCGTGAATGTCGGACAAGTCTTCGGGTAAGTGTAGTTGGTAGGCTACGGTGCCTCTTCGTGCCACTATGCAGAATTGTCCAATGAATCTTGGTGCTAACTTTCCTTTAATCTTAAACTGCTGCAGTCCCCTCATAGGTGATACTCGTAGGTACACAAATTCACCCGGTTCAAAATTGACCCCACGATGTTTCTGATCGTAATAACTCTTCTGTTGGCTTTGAGCGGTCTTGAGTCGGTCCCTGATTAGCTTGACTTTTTCCTTGGCTTCTTTGAGCATGTCTGGGCCGAAGATACGGCTGTCTCCGGTCTCTGACCAATTTAGCGGGGTACGACACCTCCGTCCGTATAGGGCTTCAAAAGGTGCCATTCGCAGGCTGGCCTGGTAGCTGTTGTTGTATGCGAACTCGGCATATGGCAGACTTTCCTCCCAACTGGCTCCATAGGTGAGGACACATGCTCTCAACATGTCTTCTAAAATTTGGTTTACGCGTTCAGTTTGTCCATCAGTCTGGGGATGGTAGGCTATACTGAAGGCCAATTGAGTTCCCAGAGCCTGTTGTAAATGATCCCAGAATCTCGAGACAAATTGAGTGCCTCTGTCAGATATTATAGTCTTCGGTACTCCATGCAGACAAACTATACGGGAGAGATAAATCCTGGCAAGCTTCTGAGTGTTGTAGGTTGTCTTTACTGGAATGAAATGTGCCACCTTGGTTAATCTATCGGTGATGACCCATATGGCATCATTCCCCTGTCGTGACCGAGGTAGTCCGACAATAAAATCCATCCCTATTTCATCCCATTTCCACTCAGGTATTTTGTTTGGTTGCAGTAGTCCGGCTGGTTTTTGATGCTCAACTTTTATGCGTTGACAAGAATCGCAACATGCAACGAATGTGGCTATGTCCCTCTTCATACCGTGCCACCAAAATCTTTCCTGAATATCCTTATACATTTTGGTTCCTCTAGGGTGGATCGAATATGAAGTGGTGTGTGCTTCGGCTAGGATTTGCTGTTTGAGATCCTCTATGTTTGGCACGCAGAGTCTGTCCCCGTACCGTAATATTCCATCATCGCCTATGACAAATTCTGAGGCCTTTCCCATACTCACCTTTCTTTTAATTCCTTCAATGCTGGGGTGACCAGGCTGAGCTTCTTTAATTCTCTCCACAAGGTCGGGCTTTATTTCCAAGTTTGATATGGTGCCTTCCGTGATCATTAACAAGTTGAGTTTGGCGAATTCTCGTTGGAATTCAGGTCTCAAGCTTTGCAGATTGTTTTCGTCGGAGCTGGGGTTCCGACTAAGAGCATCGGCCACTACATTTGCTTTCCCTGGATGATAGTGGATACCAACATCATAATCCTTTACCAATTCCAACCAGCGTCGTTGCCGTAAGTTTAGTTCTGGCTGTGTGAAAATATATTTGAGACTTTTATGGTCTGTGTATATTTCACATCGATTCCCAAGTAAGAAATGCCTCCATTCCTTAAGTGCATGAATGACTGCTGCCATTTCTAAGTCATGAGTGGGATAATTTTCCTCATGCTTGCGGAGTTGTTGTGAAGCGTATGCGACAACCTTGCGTTCTTGCATCAACACGCACCCGAGGCCTTTTCAGGATGCGTCACAATACACCTCAAAGTTTTTGTGTATGTCTGGCACAATTAATACCGGTGCTGTGGTTAATTTCCGTTTTAACTCTTGGAAACTTTTTTCGCAGGCTTCTGTCCATTGAAACTTCTTGTCCTTCTTGAGCAACTGCGTCATTGGCTTGGCTAGGGTGGAGAATCCTTCAATAAATCTGCGGTAATATCCTGCCATTCCCATGAAACTTCGTACGTCCGTTGCGCTGGCTGGTGCCTTCCAGCCAAGTATGGCCCTAACTTTCTCCGGGTCCACTGCGATACCGTCTTGGGTTAGCACGTGGCCTAAAAAGCCTACTTGTTTTAGCCAAAATTCGCACTTGCTGAACTTGGCATACAATTGATGTTTCCTGAGTTCTCCTAGCACAATCCTGAGATGTTCCGCGTGCTCTTCTGGTGTTTTCGAGTATATCAAAATGTCATTGATAAATACCACAACGAACTTGTCCAAAAACTTCATAAATACTTTGTTCATGAGGTGAACAAAATATGCGGGGGCGTTTGTTAATCCAAAAGGCATAACCGTGAACTCATATAGTCCATATCTGGAGGTGAAGGCTGTTTTGGGGATATCTTCGGTTCGCACTTTTAATTGATGGTATCCTGACCTTAAGTCAATCTTTGAGAATACCTTGGCCTGAGCGAGCTGATCAAATAAATCATTTATTCGTGGCATCGGGTATTTGTTCTTGACTGTGACCATGTTAAGTGCTCGGTAGTCTATGAACAATCTTAGTGTTCCATCCTTCTTTTTGGCAAATAAAATTGGCGATCCCCAAGGTGAGGAGCTGGCTTGAATGTATCCCTTGTCCAGTAATTCCTTTATTTGTTTCTTCAACTCAATCAACTTGGATGGTGCCATTCTGTATGGTTTCTTGTATATGGGGGTGGTTCCTGGTGCTAGCTCAATGCTGAATTCTATTTCTCGGTCTGGTGGCATGCCTGGTAGTTCTTTGGGAAATACATCTGGAAATTCACATACCATTGGAACCTTGCTTAACTCAGAAACGTCCACCTTATTCAATCTCGGCTGCCGGGGTATTTTTCTTTCCTTGGTTGATACTTTTATTGTCTTCCCATGGTGGTGCGTGAGAATTACGGTCCGGTTGAAACAGTCAATAAAACCTTTGTTGGTGGTTAACTAGTCCATCCCTAGGATGACATCCAGTCCTTTATTTTCCAACACAATAAGATTGGCGTAAAATTTCAATCCTTCGAACTCAATAACCACATTCTGACAGTAACTCTGAGTAACTTGCTGAATCCCAGGGGACTTGATGATCATGTATTTTTCCAAGGGAAACATCGAAAAATTATTTTGCAAAGCAAAACTTTTCGAAATGAAAGAGTGAGAAGCTCCAGAATCAAACAGAACCGTTGCAGGTATTGTGTTGACAGGAAACGTACCGAGTACGATATCCGGAGCATTTTGTGCTTCTTCTTTGGTCACGTGGTTTAGATGACCCTTCCTGTGGTTGTTGTTGGGGTTGAAATTGTTGCGCTTGGGCGCTGAGTTATTTCCACCATTGTTTGGCTTCGGGGTCGAGTACCTTGGCTTGGGGCACTGTTTGGCGTAGTGCCCTTCTTCTCCACAAGCGTAGCAAGTAACGCCTGGGTGATATGTGAACTCTTTGTCCCTTGCATGGAAATTCTTGGTTGGGCGAGAGATGTTTGTCGTAGGTTTGTGTGTCCCACCTTTCTGAAAATCTGTCCTGCTTCGGTGGTTGCGTGCAAGAGTAGTCTGGTCTCTTTTTCGCTTGCGTAAATCCTCCAAGCTACGTCTCTCATTTTCCAGAGTAATAGCTTTGTCCACTAGTGTCTTAAAATCTGGAAAAGTGTGAACAGCCAGTTGGCATTTAAGCGCGGGCGCCAGACCGTCAAGGAATTTCTCCATCTTCTTGCCTTCATTCATACGTTCTTCATTGGCGTAGCGGGACAATAGAGTAAATTGACCGTTGTATTCTGACACTGTCATGTTCCGTTGTTTGAGGTCATCAAACTCTCTCTTCTTGATTTTCATAATACTCTTGGGAATGTGTGCACCACGGAAACCTTCCTTGAAATCATCCCAGGTTATATCATTTTCGTTGGGGTGCATGTGTAGAAAATTCTCCCACCATGATGCAGCTGCTCCTGTGAGATAGTGCGGAGCATATAGTACTTTCTCGAGATCTAAACATTTTGCAATAATTAATTTTCTCTCCATATCTCGAAGCCAATCCTCGGCTTCAAGAGGCTTGTCAGTATGAGAAAATGTTTGGGGACGTGTCTTCTGTAGCTCAGATAACTTGGAATGCTACTGATACTGTCCATGATGATTTCCCATGTTGATGACTTAGTTCATCATTTCCCGATGTTGTTGCTGACTCTGCTCATAAAGGCGGCACATTTGTGAAAGTGCCGATTCACTGCCCTGTTGGCTTGACTGTCCCTGAGTGAACTCGTTGCTGGGTTGTGTATCATAATTTTCCTCTGGTGGAGTTGGCATGGAACGAGTCCAAGGACGAGACATTTTTCACTCTGGGGATATATTTTGTAAAACCCATAAGAAAAGCGGAAAGAGTCGCAAAAACAATTCCATAAATGCATAAAGCTGGCAAATAAAATTAAATAACCAAGCTTACTTAAGAAAAACAAATCGATTTGCGCACGGAGAAGGACTGCTCATTACATATCTTACACGCGGGCGGTAATTATACAATACATCACTCAGGATATGCGTACATAATCCTGACATGTTATTTAGGCTAGTGCACTCCTCCAGATCCTACATGATGCGCAAACAAGCTACTTCTCACAACCTATGTACATATAAACATATCATACAAAGCGGTACATTGCATGGCGGCTAAGCGTACTCAGGCGGAGATGTTGACGACCTCCTTTGCCCTGCCGAGGGTGAGGCGTAGCAAGGCTGGGGACTCGACTTCCTCCTCGCTAATAGGCTCCATACGTGTAGTGTTGCGCTGAGTAGATGGAGCGGGTGCCAGGGGCGGAACAACACGAACAGGAGTGGGTGCGCAGGGTGGTGCAGTGCGCGCTGGAGTGGGCGCAATAACTTGGTTGAACTCTTCGGTAGAAGGCAGGCGACGAGTAGGTGCATAAGATGCTGAGGACGAGACCCAAGTCAGTGGCGGTGCGGTGGGTAGGAGCTCCCTCCTGTTGGCAGCACAGCCATGAACTGAGTCCATGGGGGCAGCCACGAAGTCGTCCACCAGGTTGTCGAAGGCTGCCTCCAGGGCCCGGAGATACTCAATGAACATCTCAAAAGCCTCGTCTCGTTCTCCTCTGGGGCAGGAGAATGCGTAGTGACAGGTGTAAGGCACATGGCATGGAAGATAACGGTAACGACGAGTCTTCATCACGGGGAGGACATCCCTGAGACGAGCTATCGCCTCGCGGGCTGCCATCTGCATAGCATGCCTCTCCGTAGGCATGGCTCTTCCCAATAACCGGAAGCGGCGTAACTCACCACGCCCTCCCTTGAACTGCACCACGGCCTGGTGCATGGTTAGACTGTCGTTGACTCGGTGCTGGCAGAGTGTGAAGATTGGGCGCACAGATGGCCCCATCGTGACCTGAACGATGAAGGAAAGAAGCTTGACGAACCCATCGGGCACGTTGGCGAAGGTCTGAGACTCGCAGCTGTTGTCGGCCATCTACAAAAGTAGGCAAAAATTCTGCATGGTCAGATCATAAATTTATGCTGACTGACAGAAAATGACTACAATCAATAAAATACGAAAAGGCTCAATCATGCTAATAACCAATTAGCGATCGCACCTAGTGGCTTCCTACAGTCAGCCTGGCTCTGGTACCAAGCTTGTCACGACCGGTTTTTCAATAAAAATGTTTATTGAGAAACCAATCTTTTGGGTCCAGTATGAGGAAAATCCTCCTTACCGGTAGACAAATTCTTGATACAATAAGCCAGTAGCATAAAATATATTACAGGGTCGAGCTACGGTAGCTCAACCAAATTATTACAAGCACGCCAATAATTATACATAATGGCGGACATGACACAGTGGTGTGGAGGCATACTACTGACTCGAGGATAGGGCGGTGGTGGAAAAACACAGCGGGGAGTGAGATACAAGACTCTAAAACTGGCATCTCATCGAGCGTCGAGGTGAGGCTCGATGAATTTATTTGGTAGCGGAAGCGGATATAATACAGTGACCAAATCCAGGGTCGCACGAGACTGACTGGGATTCCTCTAGGCGTCGGACTCGCTATCGAACTCTTCATCCATGAGATCGCCTTCGTCAGCATCTGGCCAAATCAACAAGCCAGTGAGTACTTTGAAAGTACTCGCAAGACAGTTCGGACATAAGATATAACAAATGCATGCATGAATGCGTCACGATTAATTCACCAATGTCCATTCAAAAATTAGCATAACGAAGTAAGTAAAAGGGAAACGGCGGTAGTCCGCCTGAAATCCCAACAAAACATAAATGAAAACCGATCGGGTGTCTGAAGCGACGCCTCGAAAGGTGAACAATTAAATATAAGGAAATGATGCCACAGTCGGGCGTCTTAGCGACACCACATAAAGGGCTTTAAAAGAAATGCCACAGTCGGATGTCGGGGCGACATCACAGAAAGGGCTTTAAAAGAAATACCACAGTCGGGCGTCTTAGCGACACCACATAAAGGGCTTTAAAAGAAATGCCACAGTCGGACGTCGGGGCGACATCACAGAAAGGGCTTTAAAAGAAATGCCACAGTCGGGCGTCTTAGCGACACCACATAAAGGGCTTTTAAAAGAAATGCCACAGTCGGACGTCGGGGCGACATCACAGAAAGGGCTTTTATTGAAAGTAAGTAATAACAATGCCACAGTCAGACGTCTGGGAGACATCGCAGAAAGGGCTTTTATTCACAAGGAAATAATGCTCATAATAAATATTCAATCCATGAAAAAAACGGGTTAGTCCATCCACAGAATAAAAATCATTTAACCGGACTTAGCACTCATGCGATTCACCGGAGTCTCTGTCATCAAAACTGGCACTTGTCAGGATAGGATAATATTGAACTTGGACATGGAATAGATGATTCAAGGAATATATGACTCTGCAGAGTTTGTACAAAAATTTCCCACAGCCAACGGATTTCCGTAGTCACGAAGGACTAGTTCCGTTTACGGTTTTTCGGAAGAAAACACAGCTAACCAGTACACACCCGTCCTACCTCTCGATGCTAGGAATCACCCTAGACATCGTCCAAGAAAAACTTTTGAGATGGGGAGATCACAATCTCGAATAGCATGGGATCAAATTATATACGTGCGCTCTAAGGGGTGCCCCCCTCTCGGTCCCAACCGGAAACACCCATGCCCCCTGACCGGATGACTGGCTTTAATCCAGGGCCATGGAACCATCATCACGGCCTCTCCTTTTGGTGTGTACCAGGAAAGCGGTTTGCAAGTTACTACGCCATACTCCTTACGGAGAACATGTGGTAGTACAGGGAAGGAAGAATGGAAGGAACTAGAATGATACGGGTTGACACTGAAGTCATATAGTCTGGCATAAGACTGGCATGCTACAACACTGCCATCTTACCCATCCTCATGCCAACACATGGCCATTCATAGTCACATCCATCCACTTATGGATCATCGAACTCACTTACCTCAACAATGCATGGAAATAACGTTCATCGGTATGCTCAACAACATGCCATGAGACTAACCAAATGCAAAACATGTCAAGACACTCATCATATCAAAAGTTCAAACATGCTTGCCTGGTTCGGAGTAGTCGGAGCCTAGCTCGGTGAAGTTCGCGGCTCCGTCACCTCCTTTGGTATCTACGGTATAAAGAAAATACATGCGCTATCGTAAATACCAAGAGGTGCACAAAAAGTATTCCAAATATTTTTCAAATAAATCTGATAAAAAACTAGACAAAATATGATGAGTGTTTGTGGGGGAGGAGACCTCCTCGAGGCTCCTCCAGTGGCCTGGCGGGGTGTTTGTGGGGTGCAGAGAGAGTGTGGGGGTCCTGAGCGAGCTCGGGGTCCTTTTTATAGGCGATCCGAGGCGATGGCCGTGAACGGGGATCTCCGGTGAAGGTTACGGCGGCACAGTGCTTGGTCGGGGAAGATTAGGGAGTTGGGCGTCATCGTGGAGGTCCACCGGTTCCATTTAGGTGCTAACTAGGCTTGGATTTGGTGCTTAGGGCGAGCTCGACAGAACGGGGCGGCGCGGGCCCGTCGGCGGCAGGGAGCGTGCCCAGTGCTTGCCGGGCCACGACGACGGTGCAACGGGGTGTGCTGGCGTGCATGAGGCCACGCGGAGCGCCAGGGAGCGTTGGGCGGCGCCGAACGGCGTTGAGCCACCGTTCTGTTCCCTGTCGGCCGCTACGGGGTTTCGGCCGCCGCAAGACACGCCGGCGCAGGCGGGCCAGGGCGCCGCCGACGCCGGGAAGGTGCCAAGCGCACGACTGGTGCTCCAGACAGGAGGAAGAGGCGGCGAGGAACGTGCCAAGGGCACTGTCCACGCGTGATTGGAACTGACGAACGAAAAACGACGCTGAACTCTGAATTTTCTGAATATGAACAGCAACGGTGCACGCCAAGTGTTCGACAGAATGAATTTGGCTTCTGGGGATTTTTCCTTGAGCTGATTTTTGGTGGAGTGGCTACTCATTGCTCCAGTAGGCTGCATGAATTTTGGTGGAATTTTTGGAGAAGTGTAGATATGAATTTCACCAAATTTGGCAAATCTGGTCCAAACTTGCAGAGACTGAATTTTGAAAAATTTGAAAAGAGGAGGAGTGGATCAAGATGGTTCT
>NC_053028.1:171490338-171525878 GCF_003073215.2 Triticum urartu | reverse complement strand
TATTGATGATATGGGTAGTACAAGAGTAGATCTACCACGAGATCGGAGAGGCTAAACCCTAGAAGCTAGCCTATGGTATGATTGTTGTTGTCTATGTTGTCCTACGGACTAAAACCCTCCGGTTTATATAGACACCGGAGAGGGTTAGGGTTACACAAAGTCGGTTACAATGGTAGGAGATCTGTATATCCGTATCGCCAAGCTTGCCTTCCACGCCAAGGAAAGTCCTTTCCGGACACGGGACGAAGTCTTCAATCTTGTATCTTCATAGTCCGGGAGTCCGGCTGAAGGTATAGTCCGGCCATCCGGACACCCCCTAATCTAGGACTCCCTCAGTAGCCCATGAACCAGGCTTCAATGGCGACGAGTCCGGCGCGCAGTTTGTCTTCGGCATTGCAAGGCGGGTTCCTCCTCCAAGTACTTCATAGAAGATTTTGAACACAAAGGTAGTGTCCGGCTCTGCAAAATAAGTTTCCACATATTGCCATAGAGAGAACAATATTTACACAATTCTAATCTGCTGACGTGTTCCGTAGTGCGACACACCATGGCCAAGCCTTTATCCGAGTCGTTTCATTATCCCACCTCAGCGCGTTATGCGAGGCGGTTTCCTTGGCATGTCTTGTCAAAGCAGAGATCGTGTCCCCTTATTCCGGGATTCTCATCAATACGGGCGTGGGTAACCCAACCGCGCCATTGATTATGGCGCTTGGAGATAAGCGAGCTTTACCAGGCTAGTGGGGACATGTAGTTGCGTCCACCCATATAAGGGGATAAGGATCCACCTTTCCACCTACGCCTTCTTCCTCCTTTGCCTATCCATTTTTGCGCACTCAAGCTCTAGGGCCCAAGTCCGCACTCACACCTCAACCTTCTCCAGCCATGTCCGGAGCGGGAGGCAAGTGGATGGTCTCCTCTGTCACGGAGGGTCACATCAAAAAGCTGAGGAAGGCCGGATACTTGTCTAACAACATCGCGTACCGGCTTCCCGAAAAGGGGCAGCTCATCCCCACCCCTAGGCCCCATGAGAGGGTGGTGTTCCTCCCCCATTTCCTCCGCGGACTGGGCTTTCCTCTTCACCCATTTGTCCGGGGGCTCATGTTCTACTATGGCCTAGATTTCCACGATCTGGCCCCGAACTTCGTCCTCAACATCTCAGCGTTTATCGTCGTGTGCGAGGCTTTCCTCCGCATCCGCCCCCATTTCGGCCTATGGCTCAAGACTTTCAACGTCAAGCCGAAGGTGGTGTGCGACAACCAGGCGGAGTGCGGAGGCGCCATGGTTGGCAAGATGGCCAACGTCTTATGGCTCGAGGGCTCCTTTGTGGAGACCCTGAAGGGGTGGCAATCGGGGTGGTTTTACGTCACCGAGCCGCGCGACCCCGAATGGGTCGCACCCCCTGAGTTTCGATCCGGACCCCCTACGTGGCTCACCTCCTAGAAGGAGACGGGCCTATCGTGGGGTAAGAAAGGGGAGCTGACCGGACTGCAAACATGCATCCAAACCCTGGTGGACAAGAATCTCAAACTTGTCAACGTAATCCAGGTTATGCTCATCCGCCTGATCCTCCCGTGTCAGCAACGGGCTTTCACCCTGTGGGAGTTCGACCCGGCGCAGCACCAAACTCTGAGCAGGCTCTTCGACACGACGTACGAAGATGCCTGGAAGGTGCTTTTAAAGGGTGCCGAGGCCCCTGCATCCGCTACTGAGGATCACGGATTCAGTACTCAGCGTCACGCTCATGCGGTAAGTTGTTTTTTCCTTTTACAGGGTATCAGTTTTTCATAGTTTGACTCCAATTGGGATCTAAGCTCCCTTACCTTTGACAGGACGGGCAGGTGACGTCCAGACAGATCAATGTCTGGCTCCTTTGCCCGAAGGCCCAGCGGACGCTCGCTTGGCGAAGCTGCTGGTTCCGGCACCCTATGTGGTGCCGGAGAAGAAGGCCGCGAAAAAGGCCACGGGGACTCGAAAGAGTGCCCGGCGCCAGGAGGTGTCGGATCCATCATCCGGCGGTTCAGAGGCGCATTCCTCTCGTGAAGACGAGGAGGAGGAAGAAGAGACCTCTCCCCCTCCAGTGGGAGGAGAGAAGAAAAGGAAGGCCGCCCTCTCTGGGGAGGCTGGAGGGTCCAAGAAGGGGAAAACCCTTCCTCCGGACTACTCCACCGACACCGACGACGGCGAAGAGGAGTGGCAGCCCAGGGCCAAGTCCCTGGCAAAATCGTAAGTATCCGGATACCGGAGTAATTCATAGTATTCGTTTATTGCACAGCTTTCCCTTACGCCGAATACGTTTATGCAGCCCGCCCAAAGACCGGCTCGACGCATCGTCGAGCGGCTCACTGGATTCGTCGGATGTGAACTCGCTTACGACGGCTTCCTCCCCCCGCCCTACGGACGACACCGAAGTGTTGTGCCGAAAGGTCCCAAGCCAGGAGGAGGTGGTCCTGGAGGCGCCTCAAGGCGACCTCCCGGACTCCAGGAGTAAAGGGGATGAAGCCCCCCAGGGCTCCAAGTCTGGCTCCAGGCCGGACACCACTCCGGAACCTTCAAAGGTTCTAGAGTCCGGTGGGGGACCTCCTTCCAAGAGGAGCAAGCCCACCGCGCCGGTGACCCCCGTCCAACCGGAGGCGCCGGACAATATGTTGGAGGCGCTCCAAGGCGCTTCCATCGACGAGGAGCACCGCGCTATTATGAGTGCGGTGGTCCAGAAGGTTCAGTCCGCCAAGAGCGGACTGACTGAAGCTTGTACTAGCCTTTTAACAGGCTTTGAGGTAAGTAAAGAATGTGTAAATAATATTACCGCATAGACAGTAGCCCCTGATGCTCTGTTGGGCGTTCAGGAAGAAAAGCCGAATAGAGGATCAAAGAATTCGCAGGAGTCTAACAAAAGGAGTCAATATGCGTATGCAGGCTTCTCTGCTGGCGTCCGCCGCACTGACTGTGGAAGTGGACACGCTGAAGCAAATCCTCGAGAAGTCCGAGCAAGAGCTCGGGCGTGCCAAGAAGCAGCTCGAGGAGAAGGAAGGTAAGAAATACCTTGTTTGAATATGTATAAAAAAGGTGCAATTGCAAAAAATGACAGGACTATCATGGCTGTTGTAGGGGCCACGTCTGAGGTGGCGACCCTGAAGCAGGCGCTGGCCGAGGCCGAGAAGACGGCGGCCACGGAGCGCACCGAGCGGGAGAAGTATGAGGCCGAGGTTGGCAAAGTGCGGCAAGAGCTCCAAGTTCTCATGAAGAAACATGAGAGTTTGGAGCTTGACTCGAAGACGCGAGCATCCGAGCTCGCGGCGGCTATTGAAAATGCCAAGTCTGCCAAGACCGAATCCCAGAAGATCCTCCAGGAGTTGGATGAGGTGAAGAAGATAGCGGCGGGTAAGGCATTCTTTATGCAAAGCAAACATGTAAACGTGAGTTACTTGTTACTTACCCGAATCCGTAGCTCTCCAGGAGCGTTCGCAGATCTTCCCCGGAGTGTGTCCGATGCCGCCGCATTCTATCAAGCCGAGGAGGGCAGCTCGACCGAGAAGGTGTTCTGGTCTCAGTATGCTGAGGCCGGACACCCCGTACCCCTGAGCGACCAGCTGAAGCAGCTGGTCGAGCTCCACAAGGCGGCCGAGCAGGCCATGAAGGGCCTCTTGGTCCGGCTGTGGCCTGGAGAGGCTTCGCGTGGGAGCTATTTCGGGCTGGTGCGGCGGCTGGTGGAGGCCTATCCAAGGCTCGAAGTCATCAAGCGCTCCGTCTGCATTGAAGGTGCCCGTAGGGCCCTTGCCCATGCTAAGGTGCACTAGGGCAAGCTGGACGCCACGAAGCTTGTGAAGGACGGGCCACCGCCGGGCAAAGAGCATCGCGAGCCCGAGAATTACTATAAGGATGTTCTGAAGGGTGCCTGCCTTGTGGCGGATGAATGTTCTAGGGATGTAATTTTTGAGTGAAACTTGCTCGTTTTGTCCTGTGCGCTGGAAACTTGTTCATATGCGCTAAGCAATGCTGTTCGTAAATTAAAATATTACCTTCTGTGCGGCTATTTATCAATTCTGAGAGATGGCAAGTCGTCGGCTTCTGCCCCCGTGCCGCTAGTGCTGGGGTGTTCGGGGATAAACCTGAGCGCTCTTTTTCCCATGTTTGGGTCCTTCGAGGGAGGCGCTCAGCCCAACGAACAAGGCAATCGGACTATAATGCGTGAACACTCTCACTTAGCCATAGAATTCTATAATTTTAAATTTCGGCGAAGCCCCTGGTATTTGGAAGACCGAGTTCGGGGCGCTATCCACGCCTTGGCCGGACAAAGCCGGCTCCTCGCCCTAAGCGGCACAAGTCTTTATTGACTCGAAAGACCTCTCGAACAGCGACCAGCTCTCGCCTCATCATGACAGTCAGTTTTAGCTTTCTCCACTGAGGTGCTCGGCCCAGCTCAACTGGGGCACAATCGCAGTGGTTCTCCTAGTGCTACCTTAGCTGATATAGCGGAACGTAAGGCACCAAAACATAGGAGCCGGGCAAACCCAACTATTGACCCAAGACATGATTCGTAGCCGATGCATATAATGCTATAAGTTCGGGGTGCCGCACTTGTTAAAGTGTTCAGACTTCTCACACCATATTGAGGGGTACTAAAGCCCCTAGCGTATTTTGGCCATACCAACATGTACGGGTGCAACATGTCGTTAAGGAGCATATATATATAAAATAAAATAAAGGGTAATGCAAAAATAGACAAAAATTATGCATTGTTTATTAAAAAGGGGCTGCGGTCAAAGCAGAACGATACAAATAATGCGATAAGTGGAAGGTTGGACTATTTAACATGTCCGTTCCAGGGGCAAGCTGTGGAATAGTATGCGGAACAGGTGTACTGCTCGTGATAGAGACCACCTGGGAGTTCCGTGATGCGGCGTGGCTTGTCTGCTTCCCTGGTTCTTGCATCGTTTGTGCGGCAATTGAACTTCCGAACAGGCCTTCCGAAGGATGGAGTCCTGAAAGTAAGAGAAAATTAAAAAAATCAGCAGCCCCTGGTACGGTTTAAGCCGCGTTTCGGGCGTGCCGTAATGGTGCCCCTCCCCTTGTACCCATGGTATCTCTAGAGCGTAGTTATGTATGCGAAGTACTGGCGTCGCCTTTTTGCGGGGGTTGGGGTTGGGGCCGCATTGCTACACCTGCTCGGATCGTGCCAGGAGGTCTTGTTGTAGGTTACTCCGGGCGCGCTTGACGGTGTCCGGTCGTTTAATGGCCGGACTGGAGAACTGCCTGGAGAGGCTGCTTTGTACTTCCGCTGCAAGGGCCGCCGTGTGCTCCTCCGTTCGGAGGGAGCGTTCGGTGTTTCCGTTGACCGTAATTACTCCTCGAGGCCCTGGCATCTTGAGATTAAGGTATGCGTAGTGCAGTACCACATTGAACTTGGCGAATGTGGTTCGCCCGAGTAGTGCGTGATAACCACTGCGGAACGGGACTATGTCGAAGATTAACTCCTCACTTCGGAAATTATCCGGAGATCTGAAGACCACTTCAAGTGTGACTGAGCCTGTGCAGTTGGCCTCTACACCTGGTATTACGCCTTTAAAGGTCATTTTGGTGGGCTTAATCCTCGAGGGATCTATGCCCATTTTACGCACTGTATCCTGGTAAAGCAGGTTTAGGCTGCTGCCGCCGTCCATAAGGACTCTAGTGAGATGAAATCCGTCAATAATTGGGTCTAGAACCAATGCGGCAAATCCACCATGACGGATGCTAGTGGGATGGTCCCTTCGATCAAAGGTGATCGGGCAGGAAGACCATGGGTTGAACTTTGGGGCGACTGCCTCTACCGCGTATACGTCCCTTAGCGCGCGCTTCCGTTCCCTTTTGGGGACGTGGGTTGCGTATATCATGTTCACCGTCCGCACTTGTGGGGGAAAACCCTTCTGTCCACTGTTATTCGGCGGCCGGGGCTCCTCGTCGTCCTCGCTATGCGGCCCCTTGTCTTTGTTTTTGGCATTTAACTTGCCTGCCTGCTTGAACACCCAACAATCCCTGTTGGTGTGATTGGCCGGTTTTTCGGGGGTGCCATGTATCTGGCACAAGCGGTCGAGTATTCGGTCCAAACTGGACGGGCACCTAGGATTCCTTTTGAATGGCTTTTTCCGTTGACCGGATTTAGAGCCTCTGAATCCGGCATTAACTGCCGTATCCTCAGTATTGTCGCCGTTAATGCGGCGTTTCTGCTTGTTGCGACACGACCTGCCACTGCTGTCCCTGGTGTCCGAATTACCAGGGTTTTTGGTCATGTTGTTGCTACGAGCGAGCCAGCTGTCTTCTCCCGCGCAAAACCGGGTCATGAGTGTCGTGAGTGCTGCCATAGATTTTGGCTTTTCCTGTCCAAGGTGCCGGGCCAGCCACTCGTCACGGATATTGTGCTTGAAGGCTGCTAGGGCCTCCGCGTCCGGACAGTCGACTGTTTGATTTTTCTTTGTTAGGAACCATGTCCAGAATTTCCTGGCCGATTCCTCTGGCTGCTGAATTACGTGACTTAGGTCATCGGCGTCTGGGGGTCGCACATAAGTGCCCTGGAAATTGTCGAGGAATGCGACTTCCAGGTCCTCCCAAGAACTGATTGATCCTGTTGGCAAGCTGTTAAGCCAATGCCGAGCTGGTCCTTTAAGCTTGAGTTGGAGGTATTTGATGGCGTGGAAATCATCACCGCGGGCCATGTGGATATGAAGGAGATAATCCTCGATCCATACCGCAGGATCTGTTGTGCCATCATATGATTCGATGTTTACGGGTTTGAAACCCTCAGGGATTTTATGATCCATTATTTCGTCTGTGAAGCATAGTGGGTGTGCGGCGCCTCTATACTGGGCTATATCACGACGTAGCTACAATGAGCTTTGTGTACGGTGTTCGGCCTTGCTGAATTTGTGGCCGGCGTGACGGTTATCGTCTCGAGCCGTGGGGCGCCCACGCGATCCGTAGATTGATCTTGTTTGCCTTGCCTTGTCCTCCAACATATCTCGTAAGTCCGGCGCATATTCCCGTGCCTTGGTACAGGGTGCGGCTTGAGTGAAGGGCCGAGAGGCCTCTCTGTCACGGCCATGAGGTGGTCGGTCGGCCGCATCAAGTGCTTCCTCCTCTAATCGGGGTAGCAACCTGTGTTTTGGGTAGCTCTTGGAGGGGCGTTTGTGTTTATGCTCTTCGGCCGCAAGGACTTCAGTCCATATGTCGACTAGCAAATCTTGATCAGCTCTAAGCTGTTGTTGCTTTTTCTTGAGGCTTCTTGCCATGACCATAAGCCTGCATTGAAAACACTCTTGCTCGACGGGATCCTCTGGCACTACGAATTCGTCGTCGTTGAGGCTTGCCTCGTCTTCGGAGGGAGGCATATAATTATCGTCCTCGACCTCTGTGTCAGCCACCTTCTCATGAGGGCTGGTTTCTCCATCCTCCTGTGCTAAATCTTGCTGGAGGGGGTTTTCTTTGGCGCTTTCCGCAGTATTATTATCTCCCGTGCTGGAATCGCTGCATTTGTTTTGGCGGGATTTTGAGCGGCGCCGCTGACGCCGGCGCTTAGGCTGTTTCTTGGAGGGGTCATCCTCCGATGTTCCGTCACCATCTCCTTCTTTTGGGGTGTCCACCATGTATATGTCAAATGACGAGGTGGCTTTCCAGGGCCTAGTAGGTGTTGGTTCTTCATCATCTCCTTCATCGGCGTCCATACCGTCGATGTCTTCGGAGTCGAAGTCGAGCATGTCGGTTAAATCGTCGACAGTGGCTACAAAGTGGGTGGTGGGTGGGCTTTGAATTTCTTCATCGTCCGAATCCCACCCTTGCTGACCATAGTCCGGCCAGGACTCTCCTGATAAAGAGAGAGACTTCAGTGTCTTCAGAATATCGCCGAAAGGCGAGTGCTGAAAGATGTCCGTGGCAGTAGACTCCATGATCGGCGCACAATCGGATTCGATCGGTAGGGGCGTGGAGGGTTCGGAGTCCGGAGAGGAGTCCGGCTCCTTGGAGTCACGAATCTCGTGGAGTACGGGGCTGGTGTTTGGCTCAATCACCATTGGGACCGCAGCCCTCGAGGTGGCGTCCAAACGCCCATCCTCGATCGGCGCAGTTGGCTCCGAATTAAGGGTCGAAGCCGACGCGGGTGCGGCCTCCAGGGCACTGTTTGGCGGCAGAGCTAGATCATGCTCGTCGGGACAGTGCGGCGCGCTCGGCAGTGGCTCGAATCCATCGAAGGTCAAGTCCCCGCGGATGTCAGCCGTGTAGTTTAAACTTCCAAATCTGACCTGACGGCCAGGGGCGTAGCTTTTGATCTGCTCCAGATGGCCAAGTGAATTGGCCCGCAGTGCGAAGCCGCCGAAGACGAAGATCTGTCCGGGGACGAAGGTCTCACCCTAGACTGCATCGCTATTGACGATCGTAGGAGCCATCGAGCCTGACGGCGACGACACAGAGGAACTCTCAATGAAAGCACCAATGTCGGTGTCAAAACCGGCAGATCTCGGGTAGGGGGTCCCGAACTGTGCGTCTAGGCCGGATGGTAACAGGAGGCAAGGGACACGAAGTATTACCCAGGTTCGGGCCCTCTCGATGGAGGTAAAACCCTACGTCCTGCTTGATTAATATTGATGATATGGGTAGTACAAGAGTAGATCTACCATGAGATCGGAGAGGCTAAACCCTAGAAGCTAGCCTATGGTATGATTGTTGTTGTCTATGTTGTCCTACGGACTAAAACCCTCCGGTTTATATAGACACCGGAGAGGGTTAGGGTTACACAAAGTTGGTTACAATGGTAGGAGATCTGTATATCCATATCGCCAAGCTTGCCTTCCACGCCAAGGAAAGTCCTTTCCGGACACGGGACGAAGTCTTCAATCTTGTATCTTCATAGTCCGGGAGTCCGGCTGAAGGTATAGTCCGGCCATCCGGACACCCCCTAATCCAGGACTCCCTCATTTGTATTTCTTCTTCTTTGATTCCTTTTCCCACTTAGGACAATCTTGAATGAAATGTCCAGGTTTCTTGCATTTGTGACAGAGCCTCTTCTTGTAGTCACTGGATGAGGAATCATTGCTCCTTGAGGATCTTCCAAGGCGACCACGTCTTGAGAACTTTTGGAACTTCTTCACGAGCAGAGCCAGATCATGGCTCAGTTCTTCAGGATCACCAAGGCTGCTACCAGAGCCTTCATCTTCAGACTCAGATACTGCCTTGGCCTTCAGTGCACGTGTTCTGCCATAGCTTGAACCATAGAGATCTCTCTTTTCAGCAAGTTGGAACTCATGAGTATTTAGCATCTCAAGAATATCAACGGGATCAAGTGACTTGTAATCAGCACGTTCTTGTATCATCAATGCCAGAGTGTCAAATGAGGAATCAAGTGATCTCAGCAATTTCTTCACCACCTCATGGTCAGTGATGTCAGTGGCACCAAGTGCTTTAAGCTCATTTGAGATGTCAGTGAGGCGATCGAAGGTTTGTTGAGCATTTTCATTATCGAGTCTTTTGAAGTGGTTGAAGAGATTGCGAAGAACATCAACTCGAGAGTCACGCTGAGTTGAGACTCCTTCATTCACTTTGGACAACCTGTCCCAGATAAGCTTCGCTGTTTCCAAAGCACTCACTCTGCCATACTGTCCTTTGCTCAGATGGCCACATATGATATTCTTTTCTTGAGAGTCGAGTTTCTTGAATCTCTTCACATCGGCAGCATTCAGAGAAGGTGTGACTGAGGGAACACCATTTTCCACAACATACCAGAGATCGTTATCAATTGCTTCAAGATGCATTCGCATCTTATTCTTCCAGTAGGGGTAGTCCGTCCCATCGAAGGTAGGACACCCAGCAGAGACCTTGGTCATACCTGCGGTCGACATAACTAAAACTCCAGGCGGTTAAACCAAAATCACACAGAACAAGGGAGTACCTTGCTCTGATACCAATTGAAAGTATGTTATATCGACTAGAGGGGGGGTTAATAAGCGATTTTTATGAAATTCTTCACTGAGGAATTTGCCGGTGAAGAAATTCCTTAGCGAAGAACTACTAGCAGCGGAATAAGTACTCAAAGGTAAACATAACAGAATACAAGCATAGTCATCATGATGAAATAAAGACAGGCACAGAGTACGGGAAGCGTAATCACAGGATAACACAGGATGAAGACAAACAGACTAAAGAAATTGAACTGAGGAAATTGAGAAAGTCTTCAGTTAAAGTCTTCAAACACAGATATGAACAAACATACAACACAGTTATGAGGAAATGAAAGAGTTGAGGAAATGGAACCAGTAAGCTTGGTGAAGACAAAGATTTGGTAGACCAGTTCCAACTGTTGTCTCAGTTGTACGTCTGGTTGGAGAGGCTGAGTATTTAAACTCGAGGACACACAGTCCCGGACACCCAGTCAAGGACACTTAGTCCAAGACACCCAGTCCTCACCGTATTCTCCTTGAACTAAGGTCACACAGACCTCGTCCAATCACTCGTGGTAAGTCTTCAGGAGACTTCCAAACCTTCACAAACTTGGTCACCCGGCGATCCACAATTCCTCTTGGATGCTCTAGACCATGACGCCTAACCGTCTGGAAGAAGCACAGTCTTCAAAGGTAACAAGCGTCGGATCCACTCAGGATCACTCTCTTTAGTGATGCTCAATCACTTGGGGTTTGTATGTGTTTGGGCTTTGGGTTTTTGGTTTTTCCTCACTTGATGATTTTCGTCAAAGTCCTCGGAGGATGGGTTGCTCTAAATTGACAAGTATCGGTTTCTTTCGGAGCAGCCTCTCCCGCTAGTGGTTGTAGGGGGCGGCTATTTATAGCCTAGGTAGCAGCCCGACATGATAAGACATAAATGCCCTTCAATGATATGACCGTTAGGTGGATAGATATTTTGGAACAGCTGGCGCATAGCACAGCAACGGTCGGAATTTTGAGTACCAAAATCCTCAGGGCTATCATGTTCCTCACTGTGTAGGCAATCCGCACTGGCAAATTCCTAACTCCTCAGTCAGGACAAATTCCTCAGAGACCATAAGAACTTCGTCTCTGTCACTGAAGAAATTGACTGAACTGTATGAGATTTCTAATGGCTTCACTCAAAGGGATTGGTAGGTGTAGGATTTTGAGTTCAGCATCACATGGAAATTTTTCCTTAGTATTTCCTCGACCCCCTTTAACAGTACGATGTTTCCTATGACTCAAGAAAGAGAAAAACAAAACTATGAAAACGAAAGTCTTCAAGCTTCATATTCCTCGCATGAATATCAAGTCTTCACGGACACACCAATTTCTTCACTTTCAAAGTCTTCATGAAAGTCTTCAGAAATACCAAAATCTTCAGTCGAAGATATTCATTTTTAGGGGTCGACTTTTCTTGTAAATAAAAAACTCCTCATAGACTTATAGTCCTGTGTACACTCACACACGCATTAGTCCCTTAACTTATAAGTCTTCAATACACCAAAATCACTATGGGGCACTAGATGCACTTACATGTTCTCTTAATCTCGCGGCTCCTGTCATTTGAGTTTACATCAAAGACATCACGTCAGTGTCAGTAAAGCTGCCCGACAAGCAGGCATGCACGTTGGTAAGGTGTGTAAACCACCGCCCCTACAGTACATTCTATTGGTACAATCCACTTCAAACACGCCGAAGAGCCGGCAATTCAACAGAGGTAATAAGCACAAACCTCGATGCTTGTTTGGTCTGGCTATCTAAACTTGATTTGCGCGTCAGTATCATTCGATAAAAAAAATATTAGGTGATATTCATCCAAGTCTATTTCTAGTACATATTGTTTTTTTGTCAAAGAACAACTACTTTGTCTGTGTATTTTTATATATGCAGGACAATGATTCATCGTTTGCTGTTGGACGGGTATGCGCAAGCCGCCGCCCATGCAATTCGATCTACATCAACTCGCTAGGATCGCGCCCGCGATTAACTGGTCATCCGTGCGTCTTACCGCGCCCACGATAGACTCATCATCCGCACCCGCGGCCAAACCGTTTCCAACACTGTTGCCGGCTCATCTGTCTGCACCGGCTTACAACGCCATAGCCGACTCATCTGTTCGAGCCGCCTCTGATGCTGCGGTCGTTTTACTATCCGCCCTGCAGTCTGGCTTATTCAACGTGTCGTCTTGACTAATGGACACCGGTGGGGATCACAAAGTCCAAATACATCAGGTGATATCCGTCCAGACTATTTTAAATAGCACATATTAAATTGTTTGAGAACAATTACTCTAGTTTGTGCTATTTTTCGCAGGACTATTATTCGTTACAAAGGTGTCGCAAAGGGATGTGCGCCAATATTATCTTTTGCACTAGCGTGGACAAGAGAGTCGTCACCCCCGCTACATCAACGCACGCGGTTGACTCATCGTCCGCGCCCGCGGCCGATTGGCACGCGTCTGCGCCGCTTCCAACGCGGCGGCCGACTCGCTCGTCCGCGCCGGCTTACAACACCGTGGTCGACTCTTTCGTCCGCACCGGCTTACAACGCCGCAGCTGACTCATTTACTGGCCGGACAAGTCAGGTGGTATCCATCTAAAATATATCTTATTGGCGCATATCATTTTTGTCAAAGAGCGGTTTATCTTTGCCTTGGTCTGCAATATTGTTGATGCAGGACAATTGTCCACTACATCAAAACGACATGGTTAGCTCGCCCGCACCGGCTTACAGTGCCACGGCCGGCTCATTTGTCTGTGTCGCCTCTGATGTTACGGTTGTCTTTACAATCCGTTTCTCGCGGCCTGGTCTACATCAACACACCGGGCCACACTTGTCTGGATGAGCTGTTTATTGAATATGAGCAAGTCACTACTTGGGAAGCCCGGTTTTATTCCAACAATTTGGAGGCAAATTATCATATATTATCAGCCGTCGTCTACATTGGATGGTTCAATGGGCAGTCGCATAAGTCGCCGCCACTATAGTTTGGTTAAACTTCAAACAGCCCATTGGAAGGAGCCATTGGCCGAGTTGCTGACACGGCTCATAGGGGATCATTTATAACCCGCCACAATCACCTCAACCTTCTGTGGATTAACATCACACTATCAATGCCAATGATATACACCTTCTGCTATGGTCAAATATGGAGAATCTCAAGCCAACTCCTTGAGTCGTCTTATGACTCGGGGGCTACAATGGTATGACTCGGCAAAATTAACCGGTTTAAATAACTTCAAGAACTCCGGGTCATTGAAGGAAAAAAAAACCGGTCCCAGAGATTACTGCTAGATCGATGAAAATTTAAAAGCCATCAGAAGATTTCTAGCTCAAAATAAGGATTCTAGTTTAAAATCTGGTTCAAGAGACATCTTTCTCCCACAAAGCACTAAAGCTCTCAAATCTGGTTCAAAATCCGGCCCAAGGTAAATTTGTCCCTCACAAATTCTTGAAGCTCTCAAATCCGGTTCAAAATCTGGCTCAAGGTAAATTTGTCCCTCACAAATTTTTGAAGCTTTCAAATCCGGTTTAAAGTTCCGGTTCAAAAAGAATTAATCTCTCGCAAGTTCGAGTTCTAAGAAAAATTAAAGGTTGCCAAAAAGAACTTGCTGCCATGATGCGCGGTTCAAACATAGGTATCCTGCCTTACGGCTTACCTTATTATGGTCACTTGGGGGCTTCCTGTTCAAAAATAGGTCGTATTCGAACCAAAGAGAACATAGCTGTCGTAACCCTTTTGATCGGCGCAAAGCCAAACTCACTAAGGGGCTTCTTGATCGTATCCGAATCATAGCTTAACGCCTTTTGGGTCCGACTTGGATCGTATTCGAATCAGGGTCGTTAAAAACCTCTCAAGGTCATTTGGGGGCTTCCTGTGCAAACATAGGTCGTATTCGAACCAAAGAGAACATAGCAATTAATAAACATTGGATGCAAGCATGAGTAGGATATAATCCACCATGAACATAAATATCGTGAAGGCTATGTTGATTTTGTTTCAACTACATGTGTGAATATGTGCCAAGTCAAGTCACTTAAATCATTCAAAGGAGGATACCACCCCATCATACCACATCATAATCATCTCAATAGCATGTTGGCACACAAGGTAAATCATTATAACTCATAGCTAATTAAGCATGGCACAAGCAACTATGATCTCTAATTGTCATTGCAAACATGTTTATTCATAATAAGCTGAATCAAGAACGAGGGACTCGTCATATTTACAAAAAAAAGAGGTCGAGTTCATACCAGCTTTTCTCATCTCAGTCAGTCCATCATATATCATCATAATTGCCTTTCACTTGCACGACTGAATGGTGTGAATAATAATAAGAGTGTACGTGCATTGGACTAAGCTGGAATCTGCGAGCATTCAATAAATAGGAGAAGACAAGGCAATATGGGCTCTTGGTTAAATCAACAATAATGCATATCAGAGCCACTTCAACAATTTAATTATGGTCTTCTCCTACTGACCCCCAAAGAAAAGAAAAGAAATAAAACTATTTACACGGGAAAGCTCACAACAAGCAAAAGAAGAACGGGAAATATTTTTGGGTTTTCTTTTTAATTATTACAACTACAGCAGAAAAATAAACTACTACTAATTTTTTTGGTTTTTCTTAAGGTTTAGCAAACACACAAGAAGAAAGTAGGGAAAAGAAAATAAACTAGCATGGATATTACAGTGAAAAAGTATGAGCACCGACATCTAGCAATGAGTGTGTGTGAACATAAATGTAATGTCGGTGAGAAATACGTACTCCCCCAAGCTTGGCTTTTGGCCTAAGTTGGTCTATGGCCATGGCTGGCTTGGCGGATATCCATAATAATAGTTGTTGCGTCGTACTGTGATGAGGAAGAAGAAGGCTCCGATTGCCACTGGCTGGCAATCATCTCCGGATCCCACTGACAGTTAGACCGCCGTGAAGGATCAAATTGTGGTTCCGGTTCTGGATCCTCGGCTGGTGCAGGGTTCCGGTAGGCGTGAATAGCCGTCAACGAAACAAGGTATGTGCCTACAGTCAAATCAAACAAAGAAGGAGCAGGCAGGATAATAGTCTCAGGATGATGTTTGTTAAAGAACAATTGATATTTAAGCTCTCCTGCCCTATTCTTAACAATAAAATCGTGTGCCACCATACTTTTATGATCTAGATAAACACGGGGCAGCACCTTTTCTTCCTTCTCAGCATGCCTAATAGGTATGTTAAAATGTGCAGCTAGGCGTGTAGCATAGATGCCTCCAAAGATGGGACCCTTAGTACGGTTCATACTTAACCTTCTAGCAATAATACCGACCATACTAAAAGTGTTATCATTGTATAAACCGTGGTGCAGAGTGATTATATCAGGGATACTAAGGTTTCCACAGTTTCCGTGTCCAACTAAACAATGACTAGCAAATAATGCAAAGTAACATAAAACAGGAAAAGGTATGCTAGTGATTCGTGCATCGGAAACCTTTCTAGTTTCTCCTACAGTGATAGTATTAATAAACCCAGCCACATCATCATGATGTGGTTCTTCTTTTTTTTCCCCAAAAGGGACTAAACAAATCCGACAGAAATCATAAAGTGACATCTCCTTATGCTCATCATATAAATGAAACTCCACCGTAGGTGCTGAGTTCCTAGAATCAAATTGAAAGTTTTGCACAAAAGTATTCGTGAGTAAGAGATACTGGTCGCATTGGTCGTGGCGGAAAGTGGTGAGGCCTGCATTGTGAGCCAATTCATGAAAATCTTCATAGATACCGGCTGCTCTCAAGAAATCATCAGAAGGCCATTCACATGCCCGAATCTCCGCTGTGCGCGGCAAATTATACTTTGGCTTCGGTGCCTTTTCCTTTCAGCTTTGGCTTGATGAGCCCCTCAAAAATCTCCTCATTATTTTTCTAAAATAATCTGAAATTTTTAGTAACTTCAAACAAAAGTGAACCAACTTTAATAAAACTGGTAGCAACTACTCCTACAAGTGCCTAGAGCCTAAATCAAGCATTAGAACTACTTGGAACCATATAAATTTGACATGCAAGCTCAAGAACATGGTCACCTATGCAGCACAAATTTGCAAAGAATAAAGCACTAGAACAAAAACTAATTGGACCAATGGAGGAGTCACATACCAAGGAACAATCTCCCCGAGTAGTCTTGCGAGAGGTGCTTTGAGCAAGGAGATCGAAAATTACAGCAAAAGTGGTTGGAACTCGTGCTTGAGTTGGTTTTTCGGGTTTGTGTGAGATAGAGGAAGAAGATGGGTGCTGGGATAAGTGGAGGAGGGCCACCGTGGGCCCACAAGGCAGGGGGGCGCGCCCTAGAGGGGGGGGCGCCCACCACCCTCGTGGCCAGGTGGCAGCTCCTCCCGCGGTAATTTTTGCACATTAAATCCTCAAATATTCCCGAAAAATCATATTAAATTGGCATGGCATTCTGAGGACTTCTATTTTTGGGATATTTTTATATTGCACGGATAAGTCATGAAATAGACAGAAAAATACTATTTTTACTTTATTTAATATAAATAACAGAAAGTAAAAGTGGGCTACAGAGGGTTGTGCTTCTAGTTTCATCCATCTCATGCTCATCAAAAAGAATCCACTAACAAGGTTGATCAAGTCTTGTTAACAAACTCATTCTGATAAACATGAAACCGAAGAAATTTCAAACAACACTAAGTTACCTCAACGGGGATATGCACATCCCCAATAATAAGTAAATCATATTTCTTTTTGATAGTAGGAAGAGGAAATTCAAAACCTCCAATTATAATCGATGGAATTTTTCCAATGGAGTTGATACTATGAACTTGAGGTTGTTTCCTCAGGAAGTGTACTATATGCTCATTACTATTAACATGAAAAGTGACATTGCCTTTGTTGCAATCAATAAAAGCCCCTACAGTATTAAGAAAAGGTCTTCCAAGAATAATAGACATACTATCATCCTCGGGAATATCAAGAATAACAAAGTCCGTTAAAAAAGTAACGTTTGCAACCACAACAGGCACATCCTCACAAATACCGACAGGTATAGCAGTTGATTTATCAGCCATTTGCAAAGATATTTCAGTAGGTGTTAGCTTATTCAAGTCAAGTATATGATATAAAGAGAGAGGCATAACACTAACACCGGCTCCAAGATCACATAAAGCAGTTTTAATATAATTTATTTTAATGGAGCAAGGTATAGTAGGTACTCCGGGGTCTCCAAGTTTCTTTGGTATTCCACCCTTAAAAGTATAATTAGCAAGCATGGTGGAAATCTCAGCTTCCGGTATCTTTCTTTTATTAGTAAGGATATCCTTCATATATTTAGCATAAGGATTTGTTTTGAGCACATCAGTTAATCTCATACGCAAAAGGATAGGCCTAAACATTTCAGCAAAGCGCTCAAAATCCTCATCATCCTTTTTCTTGGATGGTTTCGGAGGAAAAGGCATGGGTTTCTGAACCCAAGGTTCCCTTTCTTTACCATGTTTCCTAGCAACAAAGTCTCTTATATCATAACGTTGATTCTTTGATTGTGGGTTATCAAGATCAACAGCAGGTTCAATTTCTACATCATTATCATTACTCGGTTGAGCATCATCATGAACATCATTATTAATATTTTCACTAGGTTCATGTTCATTACCAGATTGTGTTTCAGCATCAGACATAGAAATATCATTTGGATTATCAGGTGGTTCAGCAATAGGTTCACTAGAAGTTTGCACAGTTCTATCATTTTTCTTCTTCTTCTTCTTCTTAGAAGAACTAGGAACATCAATATTATTTCTTTGAGAATCTTGCTTGATTCTGTTAGGGTGGCCTTCAGGATACAAAGGTTCCTGAGTCATTCTACCAGTTCTAGTAGCCACTCTAACAGCATAATCATTTTTCTTACTATTCATTTCATCAAGCACTTATTTTTGAGCCTTAAGTACTTGTTCTACTTGAGTGGTAACCATAGAAGCATGTTTGCTAACAGGTTTAAGTTCACCTTTAGTATTAGCCATATAATCACCCAAGCGTCTAATCATATAAGCATTATCTTTTAATTGTCTACCAAAATAAGCATTGAACTCATCTTGCTTAAACATAAATTTATCAAACTCATCCAAGCACTGACTAGCAATTTTAGTAGGAGGGACTTCAGCTTTATCATATCTATAGAGAGAATTTACCTTTACTACCTGTGTCGGGATATCGGGATTAGGAGGTTCTTCAATAAATAAAAAATTAAGATCATATGTTTCTTTAACAGGCGGTGAATTAAGACCATGTATTTCTTCAACAGGAGGTAAATTCTTAACATCTTCAGCTTTAATACCTTTTTCTTTCATAGATTTCTTTGCCTCTTGCATATCGTCGGGACTGAGAAATAGAACACCTCTCTTCTTCGGAGTTGGTTTAGGAATAGGCTCAGTAATTGGAGCAGGAGCTGGCTCAGGAGGTGCCCAATTATTTTCATTTGTCAACATATTATTCAATAGAATTTCGGCTTCATCCGGTGTTCTTTCCCTGAAAAGAGAACCAGCACAACTATCCAGGTAATCTCTGGAAGCATCGGTTAGTCCATTATAAAAGATATCAAGTATTTCAGGTTTCTTAAGAGGATGATCAGGCAAAGCATTAAGTAACTTGAGAAGCCTCCCCCAAGCTTGTGGGAGACTCTCTTCTTTAATTTGCACGAAGTTGTATATTTCCCTCAAAGCAGCTTGTTTCTTATGAGCAGGGAAATATTTAGCAGAGAAGTAATAAATCATATCCGGGGGACTACGCACACAATCAGGATCAAGAGAATTAAACCATATCTTAGCATCACCCTTTAATGAGAACGGAAATATTTTGAGTATATAAAAGTAACGCGATCTCTCATCATTAGTGAACAGGGCAGCTATATCATTTAACTTAGTAAGATGTGCCACAACAGTTTCAGATTCATAGCCATAAAACAGATCAGATTCAACCAAAGTAATTATATCAGGATCAACAGAGAATTCATAATCCTTATCAGGAACACAAATAGGTGAAGTAGCAAATGCAGGGTCGGGTTTCATTTTATCTCTAAGTGATTCTTTGTTCCATTTAACTAATAACATCTTAAGCTCATATCTATCATTGCAAGCTAAAATAGCGGCAGAAGATTCCATATCAAAAAGATAACCCTCAGGAATAACAGGCATATTTTCATCATCACTATCATCATTGTATTCAGATTCAATAATTTCTTTTTCTCTAACCCTAGCAATTTGTTCATCAAGAAATTCACCAGGGGGCACGGTAGTATCAGGCATAGAAGCAGTTTCATCATAAGTATCATGAATAGCAGAAGTGGCATCATCCATAACATGCGACATATCAGAACGAATAGCAGAAGCAGGTGTAGGTGTAGGTGTCGCAAACTTACTCATAACAAAAGGTGAATCAAGTGCAGAGCTAGATGGCAGTTCCTTACCTCCCCTCGTAGTTGAGGGATAGATCTTGGTTTTTGGATCTCTCAAGTTCTTCATTGTGTCCAGAAGATATAAATCCCAAGTGACTCAAAGAATAGAGCTATGCTCCCCGGCAACGGCGCCAGAAATTTGTCTTGATAACCCACAAGTATAGGGGATCGCAACATCTTTTGAGGGTAGAGTATTCAACCCAAATTTATTGATTCGACACAAGGGGAGCCAAAGAATATTCTCAAGTATTAGCAGCTGAGTTGTCAATTCAACCACACCTGGAAACTTAGTATCTGCAGCAAAGTGTTTAGTAGCAAAGTAATATGATAGTGGTGGTAGCGGCAACAAAAGTAAATACAGCAAAAGTAATGTTTTTGGTATGTTGTAGTGATTGTAACAGTAGCAGCGGGAAAGTAAATAAGCGAGAACCAGTATATGGAAAACTCGTAGGCACCGGATTAGTGATGGATAATTATGCCGGATGCGGTTCATTATGTAACAGTCATAACATAGGGTGACACAGAACTAGCTCCAATTCATCAATGTAATGTAGGCATGTATTCCACATATAGTCATACGTGCTTATGGAAAAGAACTTGCATGACATCTTTTGTCCTACCCTCCCGTGGCAGCGGGGTCCTATTGGAAACTAAGGGATATTAAGGCCTCCTTTTAATAGAGAACCGGAACAAAGCATTAGCACATAGTGAATACATGAACTCCTCAAACTATGGTCATCACCCGGAGTGGTCCCGATTATTGTCACTTCGGGGTTGCCGGATCATAACACATAGTAGGTGACTATAGACTTGCAAGATAGGATCAAGAACTCACATATATTCATGAAAACATAATAGGTTCAGATCTGAAATCATGGCACTCAGGCCCTAGTGACAAGCATTAAGCATAGCAAAGTCATAGCAACATCAATCTCAGAACATAGTGGATACTAGGGATCAAACCCTAACAAAACTAACTCGATTACATGATAAATCTCATCCAACCCATCACCGTCCAGCAAGCCTACGATGGAATTACTCACGCACGGTGGTGAGCATCATGAAATTGGTGATGGAGGATGGTTGATGATGACGACGGCGACGAATCCCCCTCTCCAGAGCCCCGAACGGACTCCAGATCAGCCCTCCCGAGAGGTTTTAGGGCTTGGCGGCGGCTCTGTATTGTAAAACGTGATGATTTCTTCTCTCTGATTGTTTTCTATCCGAAAGCAAATATATAGAGTTGGAGTTGGCGTCGGAGGGCATCCAGGGGGCCCACGAGGTAGGGGGCGCGCCCTAGGGGGGGGGCGCCCCCCACCCTCGTGAGAAGGGTGTGGGCCCCCTTGTCTTCATCTTTGGCGAGGATTTTTTATTATTTTTTCTAAGATGTTCCGTGGAGTTTCAGGTCATTCCGAGAATATTTGTTTTCTGCACATAAAACAACACCATGGCAATTCTGCTGAAAACATTATAGGCGGTTCCCAAACAGAATGGTAAAGTTTATACTCCCTGTCGGAGATATACCCCGCGGTATGACTAGGCCGGATATATGACCCGGCCAGACTTGGCGTTTCATTGGTAACCCGCTAGAGGATTGGCGACTTACGTGTCTGGTGGTTCATTGGTGTGACGACTCACGAGCCTGAAGACTCATTGGTGACCCAGCGGGTCAGACGGATGACAAGGGCCTAAGGCCCAGTAGGCCGACTCATGTTATTGTGGGCCGGCTTAAGACAGAAGGCATGAGAAATATTTCCTTTACAAGGAAGTAAGACCCTACTTGTATCCGACTTGTAATAGAGAATAAGTTAGTTCTAATCCTACTAGGACTCTATATGTAAGCCGCCTCTTCAACTTATATAAGGAGGGGCAGGGCTCCCCAAAGAGGGACAAGCAACAAGAAACAATATCTAGGGCTAGACACAAAGAGGAGAGCCGGCTTACGGCGACTCCCTCATAATCATAATGAGACCTAGCCACAAACAGCATGTAGGGTTATTATCGGATGATGTTTCCCGGGGCCCGAAGCTGTCTAAATCCTCGTCTTGTGTGTTGCATCTCTCGATTCCGCTCAACCCCTTCAAGCTACCACATAGATGTGTTGGCCTCGCGACTAAGTCCTTACACTAGGACATCTGCTGTGACAATTCCACGACAGTTGGCGCCCACTGTGGGGCTGGC
Organism: Triticum urartu; assembly: GCF_003073215.2. Classification (NCBI taxonomy): domain Eukaryota; kingdom Viridiplantae; phylum Streptophyta; class Magnoliopsida; order Poales; family Poaceae; genus Triticum; species Triticum urartu. The sequence goes on along the minus strand of NC_053028.1, from coordinate 171,504,316 downwards.
GCACGGTGGTGTTGAGTTCTTGGAGGGATTTTTCTTAGGGTTTCGAGAAGTTCACAAGTTTCTGGATGAGGAGAAGCCAGCTTGGAAATTCAACAGTTCAACGGGTCTTTGTTACGAACGCAAGAGTCAAGCAGCAGCAGTCACACGTGTTTTGACAGATTGTTTTCTGTCATGGAGGCAAAAGGAATTTTCTTCGCCGACTCAAAAGCAAATACGGCGACTTATGTTCTAATTGGAACACGTAACATTGATCAGCCAAGTACTAAGGCCGAAGCCTGCAGAATAATTGGAAACCTATGCATGTGTATCGTCCAACAACAGCATATGGAGAGGAGTCAAGCAAGTCAATGCAATCTCAAGCATGCATACTAATGCAGCCAAGCAATGTACACACGTACGTCCTCCAAGGCAAGTCAAAATCAAAAGGGAGGAAAAAGCACATCCGATGGAAATATTGTCGCTGTGTTACGTGAACAAGCATACGGTCAACGTTGGTCTACACGATCTAGATTTGGACTCCGTCTTCAACTCTGCAGCCGAGTCGCCGTCCGCCGTGCTAGCGGCTGTCCGAGTCGCCGCCGTGACCCGCCCTATCACGGGCCTTCTGATCAGCCCCATCACGTCAAGCCGACCGTCTGGTGCCGCTCCCACAGCTTTGCGGCAAGTCGCCGTCACTATCCGACTTTGTGCCTGATTCAAGTCGCTACCGGCTTCTGAGCCGTCCGGCCTTGACCCGCCAGCCGACGGGTCGCGTCCGTCGCCTCACTTTTTCAGCAGCCACCGTGCGACCTCACCCCTAGGCCACCCGCGCCGTGAGTCGCCCAGCCATGCGGCCACCTACCATAGTAGTCCGCCTCTGCCTTTGGCTGGCCTCGCGCCCCTACCTCCCCTCGCAGTTTGTCCATGGGCTCTGCCCTGCCTTCGCTGCTGCGCCTGTGCGCCCGTCCCCGAGCCGCTCGCTTGATGGCTTGACTCCGTCTGGTTGCTCTACCCAAGGACGGATGCTCCGCCTGGGTATCTCTCACTGAAAGTTTGTTGGTATGGATGAAAGACAGTGTCTACATAATATATTTCCATACATGAGCTGTTCTTCAGAGTATTTTGTGTGCAGCTCACAAACACTTGTTCCAGGACATGCACCCGTCGAGCGTGCATTGCTTGGAGTAGATGGTCACTGATTGGTATTTGTGTGTGAAGCTACGCGTACTATATATTGAGCACAGGGAGATACTAGTCAAGTCTGATTTTCTTTCCATTGGAACATTCACATGGAGGAGAAGTGCATATACGCATGATTGGTTCAAAGACCATTATGCCAAACACAAAAAGGAGCACAGGTTTTAGTGAGCTGTTCTGAAAGTGCATTATATCGACTAGAGGGGGGTGAATAGGCGATTTTTATGAAATTCTTCACTGAGGAATTTGCCGGTGAGGAAATTCCTTAGCGAAGAACTACTAGCAGCGGAATAAGTACTCAAAGGTAAACATAACAGAATACAAGCATAGTCATCATGATGAAATGAAGACAGGCACAGAGTACAGGAAGCGTAATCACAGGATAACACAGGATGAAGACAAACAGACTGAAGAAATTGAACTGAGGAAATTGAGAAAGTCTTCAGTTAAAGTCTTCAAACACAGATATGAACAAACATACAACACAGTTATGAGGAAATGAAAGAGTTGAGGAAATAGAACCAGTAAGCTTGGTGAAGACAATGATTTGGTAGAACAGTTCCAACTGCTGTGTCAGTTGTACGTCTGGTCGGAGCGGCTGAGTATTTAAACTCGAGGACACACAGTCCCGGACACCCAGTCAAGGACACTTAGTCCAAGACACCCAGTCCTCACCGTATTGTCCTTGAACTAAGGTCACACAGACCTCGTCCAATCACTCGTGGTAAGTCTTCAGGCGACTTCCAAACCTTCACAAACTTGGTCACCCAGCGATCCACGATTCCTCTTGGATGCTCTAGACCATGACGCCTAACCGTCTGGAAGAAGCACACTCTTCAAAGGTAACAAGCGTCGGATCCACTCAAGATCAATCTCTTCAGTGATGCTCAATCACTTGGGGTTTGTATGTGCTTGGGCTTTGGGTTTTTGGTTTTTCCTCACTTGATGATTTTCGCTCAAAGTCCTCGGAGGATGGGTTGCTCTAAATTGACAAGTGTCGGTTTCTTTCAAAGCAGCCTCTCCCGCTAGTGGTTGTAGGGGGCGGCTATTTATAGCTAGGGAGCAGCCCGACATGATAAGACATAAATGCCCTTCAATGATATGACCGTTAGGTGGATAGATATTTTGGAACAGCTGGCGCATAGCACAGCAACGGTCGGAATTTTGAGTACCAAAATCCTTAGGGCTATCATGTTCCTCACTGTGTAGGCAATCCGCACTGGCAAATTCCTAACTCCTCAGTCAGGACAAATTCCTCAGAGACCAGAATAACTTCGTCTCTGTCACTGAAGAAATTGACTAAACTGTATGAGATTTCCAATGGCTTCACTCGAAGGGATTGGTAGGTGTAGGATTTTGAGTTGAGCATCACATGGAAATTTTTCCTTAGTATTTCCTCGACCCCCTTTAACAGTACGGTGTTTCCTATGACTCAAGAAAGAGAAAAACAAAACTATGAAAATGAAAGTCTTCAAGCTTCATATTCCTCGCATGAATATCAAGTCTTCATGGACACACCAATTTCTTCACTTTCAAAGTCTTCATGAAAGTCTTCAGAAATACCAAAATCTTCAGTCGAAGATATTCATTTTTAGGGGTCGACTTTTCTTGTAAATATCAAACTCCTCATAGACTTATAGACCTGTGTACACTCACACACACATTAGTCCCTTAACCTATAAGTCTTCAATACACCAAAATCACTACGGGGCACTAGATGCACTTACAATCTCCCCCTTTTTGGTGATTGATGACAATATAGGTTAAGTTTTCAATGGGGATAAACATATGAAATGTAAATACTGATATTGAGGAATTTGATTGCAAGATATAGAAGAACTCCCCCTGAAGATGTGCATGGTGAGGAATTTGCTTTTGAAGCAATGCACACTTGAAGAGTTGAATCATGGAGATCTCCCCCTATATCTTGTAATTCATACACGCATTTGACATATAATATGAAGAATTTGAAATGCATGATGAAATACGGTGCCTGATGAAATTCAGCATGCGTGCAATAATATTAACGAGGAATAAGCATGCAGAAAAGAGTATCAGAGCATAGTGCATCAAAAGTATCAGAGCACCATCGGGTTTAAGATTACAACTCGATCCAATAAAGTTTCAGAAGAACGAGAGTTGTAACTTAGCAAAAAAACGTTGTATATGGGTGATAAAATAGACCTGCTTGAAGACTAACTCAAATTTCTCCCCCTTTGTCATCAAATGACCAAAAGGATCGAAACTGAGGACTAACGCCCCTGAAGATAATCAAGTTGATGAAGGAGCGCCAGCGTTGTTGGGGTCGTTGGTTGATGTAGGGCCTGCCGCAGTGTTGTCTAAATCTTCATGTTCATTAGTGTCACGCGATGAAGAATATGAGCTGGCCACCAGAGAAGGAACCTTGACCTTCTTGAATTTCTTTGGTGGAGGTGCAGACCAGTCAAAATCTTCATTAAGACCCATGTTCTTCAGATCTTCTGCAGCATACAGATGTGACAGGATTGCCCAGGTGCGATCGAAGACTTGATGGAGGTAGTAGTGGTTTTTCTTCACTGCATTGTGTGTGGTAGTCATGTTGTGAAGAAGTGAACCAAACTGACGCTTAACCCATTTGTGATTTCGATCCACCTTCTGGTGAAGACTAAGCAAAAGTTCACGGTCTGTCATCACGCGCGGAGCAGTGGCTTGAGGAGTGGACTTGTGAGCATTGGCAGAGTCATCATTGGTGGAATAAGATGCAGCTTTGCGAAACTGACCATCCAATGGACGAATGCCTTCATCAATTACAGCTGGTGCCTTGCCCTTCCCATCAACTGAGGAATATGTCTGCTTGAGGACTTCAATTGGGGGCAAGTAGCTGAGATGATTCTAGAAATCAGCTTTGTAGTTGAGTGAAGACCTTGTCCTGAGGAATCTCATGATCCAAGGTGCATAAGGCTTCAGCTCAAATAGAGACAGTGCAACATTGGCCATAGTCCACATGAAGAAATCATGATAGTTGACAGGAATGCCATGAACGATGTTGAATACCAGATTCTTCATGATGCCAACAATTTCCTCATCAGATGAGTCGTGGCCTTTGATAGGACTGATTGTCCTCGTAAGAATACGATAGACAGTTCTGGGCACGTATAGCAATTCCTTCACGAGGAATTTTATTCATGGTGCCTGACCTGGTTTCAAAGGCTTCATCAGCACTTGCATGTAATGATGTGTGAGCTCAGGTTCACTGTAGATGCAGCAAGCTTCTTCAAGGGGAGGAGTGAGTGGTAGAGCATGAAGCAATTCAGAGGCTGGTGCAGTGTAGTGAGTATTTTCAGACATCCAGTCCAGCACCCATGAATTCACATCTTCAACATTTCCGGTGATGTGCAGCATTGCATAGAATTGAAGAATCAGTTCTTCATTCCAATCGCAGATGTCAGAGCAAAAATTGAGCAGTCCAGCGTCGTGAAGAACACTGAGGACTGGTGCGAAGCACGGCAGAGATTCCATATCCACGTGAGGAATACGCTCATGATAGAAAATCTTCTCCTTGTTGAACAGCATTGAGGAATAAAAATTGGCTTGACTAGCAGTCCAGAAACGCCTCTTCCTAATGCGAGCAGAGTCATATGGGTTATAATCTTCAAAGAATACGTGCTCGCCGAAGAAATCATCAGCCTTGAACTTTTGCTTGCGTGAGAATGGATCCTTTGGCTTTGGCAGAGGAGTGTCAGTCAGTTGCATCACGACCTCAGGAATCTCAATCGCAGGTTCTTCAGGCTGAGGAATTTCTAGTTCTTCCTCAGTGGCAGTCTGCGTAGTTGGTTGTTCAGCAGCAGCAGTTTCTTCAGCGCTAGTGGCTGGAATTTCCTCATGTATAGATGAAGTGGGGTGAGTTTCTTCAGAGCCTATTTGAACAGTTTGTGTAGGCGACTGAGGTATTTGCTGCAACGGTGTGAACATTGGAGAGTTTGGATGCTGACTTTCCCAGAATTCATCACTTATTACTGGTGTGGAGCAGCCAACGTCCACATCTTCATCTTCCATTTCTTCAACGCCAGCCTCTTCAGCTATGAACTGAGGCATGGGCGAGGAGATGAAAGGTGTTGAGGGGATCATATCCACTTCAATTTCTTCATCCAACGGTTCAGACGAAGCAGCAGAAGTAGTTTCTTCATCAGATCCGCTGGGGATCACATATTCTTTATAAAAAGGTATAAGGTCCTTTGATGGCCTGGTTGAGATGGGAACAGCATCAATCGGATGTGCAAATGAGCTTGTCATAGGCTTCATTTTCTTCGGAGTTGAAGAATCTGAAGCAGCTGATGCTTTCCTTTTCTTCACTGCAGCCCGCTCTGCAGCCTTGGTCTTCTTCACATCTGATGCAGATGGAAGGATTGGAGTTGAAGTTGGTGTAGGAGCAGCTGAGGAATCTGGTTGATTTTCTTCAGGCACAACTGATGCAGTTGCCCTGAGTTCTTCAGTTTCCTCAGGGACACCACTAGTGGGTGCCCTGGCAATTTCTTCAGTGGCTGGAGTGCAGTCATCAGCCCTGGAACTCACATTTTCTTCAGTAGCCTAATTGTCATCAGCGGTGTTGGCATGTTCTTCAGTCGGCTGAGCAGATGCTTCAGCCTGAGGAATTTCCTGTTGTGTTGGGGCAGCAACATTTGAAGTGAACTGTTCAGTTATCTTTACAAATCTAACTTTGGCTCCTTGCCAATTAGCATAGTAGGCTTGGAAGTCATCGCTGAGGGTTTTGATTTCAGATTGGATTTTTACAAGTTCATCAGTGGTCATAGTGACAACGTTGTTCTTCGGGTATTTCTCCTTTCTGTACTGGGCCTTCTTGATCTGCCTGGCCTGATCATATTTCCATTTCTCCTCTTGGATGAAATGAGTCAGCATGTGATTTTGACCAGGCGTCAGCTTGAAGTCAGGCATAGGAGTATTTGGGTCCTTGTGCGAGAGATCAATGTAGTCGAGGATCAGCTTGGGATCCAAAAGCAGTGGCACAAGTGTGCCTTTGGCTCTAGCGGCCCTAACTTCTCTGTATCTGATGATTTCTGCAAGTTCATCATCATCAGCTTCATCTTCTTCAGGTGGCACTTGGAAAGCGACTTGCTTCTTTTGAAGACTTGGCCGAGGACCTCGTCCAGCAGTTGCCTTGGTCTTCATCAGAGTAGGGCCAGATGAAGAATTTGGTGCAGCTGAGGAGCTTGTTGAGACACTAGAGGGAATGGAGATGCTTGTAGTCCTTTGGCACAAGGTCAGATGCGCAGGTGCTGAGGACTTTGTCGGAACAGCTGAGGACTTTGGAGGAGGTGCTGAGGATTTTGAAGGAGCAGCTTGAGGGATTGGTCGTGAGGACCTTGAAGTGTCTGGCCATGAGGGCGCAGCTAAGGAACTTGGCCGTGAGGGCACCGTTGGTGAAGCACTTGTCTTACGAGCAGGCTTCTTAGGCATGGATTTCCTCGGCTTGACAGAGGCCTCAGCAGAGGCAGCAGCAGCCACAGCAGAGTCTTCATTGAATTTCCTCACTGCTTCTCTGGCTTGCTTGGCCAACTTGCCTTGGCGCTTGGCCCATTCATCAGGATAGTCCTCACCGCGCTTGAGCCTGGTGGGATCTGCTACTTGGCCAGGTGCCATTGGAGCTCTTGGGCATGGAGGATTGAGTGCGAATTTCTTCATGTACTTAGGAGTGACATATCTATACTCCCTCCATTCTCTTGCCCATCTCCTCTCTATCCTCTGTTTGCGCACTTTGCGCTCATTCTTGGTTTCCTCAGTAGGTGTGCAGTACCCAGCATATATGTCATCAGGGATCTCAAACGTTGTATTTACCTCAGGCCTCTTTCCTCCCTTCTGTGGCCTTTTACCATCAGCCATTTTCTTCAGTTGAGGAATTTGAACAATCGAATTCTCTGAAGAAGTATGCAACTTTTCTTCGAGGAACGCTGCAAATGAGTTAAGTTGATGAGAACCTAGTGATTCAGTAGCTGACATGTGTACCTGTGAACAAAGTATAGTTGCGAGGAATTTGGAGAGGTCATATGTGTTCTTAGAAGGTTTTTCAAAAAGAACAAGTTTGAGGAATTTGACCAGATGAGTCTTGAAGATTTTCACTAAGCGTTCTTTGTCTTAGGTTCCAGAGTTGTATAGATCGAAGATCCACACAATTGAGGAATCTTGAAGAAAAATGATGCTTAGATAAACGAATCAAGAACAAATGACATGTGAGGTGTTTAGTGTGTGAAGATTTGAAGAATAAAACACCTTGGAAGATTTTATAGAAAAACTTCAAATCAAGGAGGGCAGTAAAAGTAACTTTTAATTACCCTGAATGAAGAACACGACGAACAGTGAGGTGAAACAGCGGAGTTCATAGGTGTAGATCTTCCACGCCCTAACATGGCGGAGGAAGACGTCTACGGCTGCGGCGGAGGTGAAGATTTCCGCGGTCGGCGCGAGTACGATGACGACGAGGTCGAGGCAGTGAAGCTCTTCCTCACCGGCGACGATGGAGTAGCAGCGGCGCTAGGGTTTGGGAAGCTCGAGTGGGAGAGAGAGATCGAGCAGAGTAAAGGAAGTGAGGAAGGGATGAGGGGGTATTTATAGTAGCAGTGAAAACTGTTCGCCCGAAGATTTGGGACGAACATGCCCCTGACCCTTCTCCTTCGCACGACATGTGTCACCCACGTACTGTGTTAGAGGAGATCGTGTAAGATCGTGGGTGAATAAAAAATTTATCGTGGGATGCAGAACGATTTGAGCGGCAAAATAGAAAATTTGGATAAGATCAGTTTTAAAGTTTCGTTCACAATTTCTTCAGCTGACAAGGACACAGTGAAGATTTTGAACGAGTTTCAAATTGAATGCACATGAAGAATTTGTGAACAGATTGGGTTGAGTATAGCATAGAGGGGAAGGGTCCGATCACATTCACTTAGCAGAAAGCCAACTTGAAGAAATAGCAATAAGTGAATGCTATAGAGGACATAAACTCATATATATATACATATATATATATAGCCAATGAAGAAAAACAACGGAACCAGTGAAGACTATGAAAAGTTGAAGAATATGAATAATTTGAGGAATTTCAACTTTTGGTGGTGGCGTGACCCACCATATTAGAATGATGATTTCAGACACGGCGTACAATTATCGTAGGGTTCTGAGAATCAAATTCTTCATTAATTTCTTCACACTAAGAGTGTCATTCTTCATTGATTGATGTAAAACGTTTCTTCATGTGTTGCACATCTAAGTCATCAATTTTGCATAAGTGTTAGGATGAGCGTCCTTTTCAAAGAACATTCGAAGATTCTAGGATATTTAGCTCACACCGCAACTTGCTAAATCTCTTCTCATCCAAGGGCTTTGTGAAGATATCAGCTAGCTGTTCTTCAGTCTTCACATGCTCAATAGAAATGTTGCCCTTCAACACATGATCACGAAGAAAATGATGACAAATCTGAATGTGCTTTCTCTTCGAGTGCTGAACTAGGTTGTGAGCAATCTTGATGGCACTCTCATTGTCACAGAAGAGAGGTACATTCTTCATGTTGATGCCATAGTCCTTGAGAGTTTGCTTCATCCATAGCAATTGGGCACAACAAGAACCAGCGGCAATGTACTCAGCTTCAGCGGTAGATAGTGATACGCAGTTCTATTTCTTCGGGGACCAACAGACCAAAGATGGTCCAAGGAAATGACATGTACCAGATGTTGACTTGCGATCCACACGATCACCAGCATAGTCAGAATCAGAATATCCAACAAGATCAAAAGCCGAGCCCTTGGGGTACCATAATCCAAGTGTTGGTGTGTGAGCTAGATATCGAAGAATTTGCTTCACAGCCTTATGGTGTGATTCCTTCGGTGCAGCTTGAAATCGGGCACACATGCAAACACTAAGCATTATGTCTGGCTTAGATGCACATAAGTATAATAAGGAACCTATCATGGAGCCGTATACCTTATGACCGAAGTCAATACCATTTTCATCAGTGCACAGATGGCCATTTGTGGGCATAGGAATTTTGATGCCTTTGCAATCTTGCATGCCGAATTTCCTCAGTACATCCTTGAGGTATTTCTCCTGAGATATGAATATGCCATTCTCTTGTTGATGAATTTGAAGACCTAAGAAGAATTTCAACTCTCCCATACTAGACATTTGATATTCTACACTCATCATATAGGCAAATTCATCACTATAACGTTGGTCAGTACAGCCAAAGATAATATCATCAACATATACTTGGCACACAAACAATTCACCATCATAAGATTTAGTGAAAAGAGTAGGGTCGAGTGAACCGGGTTTGAAGCCTTTCTTCATGAAGAGTTCCTTCAAAGTATCATACCAAGCCTGTGGGGCCTGCTTGAGGCCATAGAGGGCCTTGTTGAGTCTGAAGACTTTGTCAGGATTCTTTGGATCTTCAAAACCTAGGGGTTGAGCAACATATATTTCTTCCTCAAGCTTACCATTGAGGAATGCACTTTTCACATCCATTTGATATAGAGTGATATCATGATGGTTAGCATAAGCAAGTAATATGCGAATAGACTCACGTCTAGCAACAGGTGCAAAAGTTTCATCGAAATCAATTCCTTCAACCTGTGTGTAGCCTTGAGATACGAGCCGTGCCTTATTCCTCACAACAAGGCCATTTTCATCTTGCTTGTTGCGGTAGATCCACTTTGTGCCGATGATATTGTGCTTGCGAGGATCTGGACGTTTGACCAGTTCCCAGACATTGTTGAGCTCGAACTGATGTAATTCTTCTTGCATGGACTGAATCCACTTAGGCTCCAGAAATGCTTCATCTACCTTAGTGGGCTCTAAATAGAGACAAAAGCATACTGCCCACAAAAGTTAGACAAATGTGAAGCTTTTGAGCGTGTGAGAGGACCTGGCGCTTTGATGTCATGGATGATCTTTTCAACTTGCACTTCTTTTGCAATGCGAGGATGAGCTGGTTGTCGTTGAAGAGTTTGATCAGCGTTTTCTTCAGCATCATTTTCTTCAGGTGCATTAGCTCGATGTTCTTCATGTTCTGGAATGAATTCTTCAGCAGATTCTTTAGTAGGAATGACATCCTCAGTAGCGTTGAACTTGATAGTTTCCTCAGGTGTTGGTTCATCTATCACAGTAGCTAGGTGCTCTCTTTGCGATCCATTAGTTTCATCGAACCGCACATCTACAGTTTCAACAACTTTGTGTAGAACGTTGTTGAAGACTCTGTAGGTGTGCGAGTCCTTTCCGTAACCAAGCATAAAACCTTCATGTGCTTTCGGTGCAAATTTTGAGTTGTGATGAGGATCTCTAATCCAACATTTAGCACCAAAGACTTTGAAATAACTTACATTGGGTTTCTTATCAGTGAGGAGTTCATAGGCAGTCTTTTTGAAGAATTTGTGAAGATATACTCTGTTGATGATGTGGCACGCAGTATCAATTGCCTCAGTCCAGAAACGACGAGGCGTTTTGTATTCATCAAGCATAGTGCGAGCCATCTCAGTAAGAGTCCTGTTCTTGCGCTCCACGATGCCGTTCTGCTAAGGAGTGTAAGGAGCAGATAACTCATGAGTAATACCAAGTTCATCAAGATAGTCATCGAGACCAGAATTCTTGAACTCAGTGCCATTGTCACTTCTAATGTGCTTGATCTTCACACCAAAGTTGGTTGAAGCCCTCGAGGAAAATCGTTTGAAGACTTCCTGCACTTCATGTTTGTAAGTAACAAGGTGTAACCATGTGTAACAAGAATAATCATCAACAATAACAAAGCCATATTGAGATGCTTCATTTGAGATAGCAGAATAATGATTAGGACCAAACAGATCCATGTGAAGCAATTCGAATGGGCAAGTGGTGGTCATGATAGTCTTCGCTGGATGCTTGGCCTTGGTCATCTTCCCAGCTTCACAAGCTCCGCATAGGTGATCCTTGAGGAATTTGACATTCTCGATGCCAATGACATGCTTCTTCTTCGCAAGCGTGTGCAAATTCCTCATGCCTGCATGACCAAGTCGTTGATGCCAGAGCCAGCCTTCTAAAGCTTTTGCAAGTAAGCACACGGCTGGTTGTGGTCCTGTAGAGAAATCAACAATATACAGGTCTCCTCTCCTAAAGCCTTCGAAGACTTTGGAATTGTCAGCTTCCATAACCACAACACAATGGTACTTGCCGAAGACAACAACCATATCAAGATCACAAAGCATTGAGACAGACATAAGGTTGTATCCTAAGGACTCAACAAGCATGACTTTGTCCATGTGTCGATCCTTTGTAATCGCAACCTTACCTAGACCCAATACCTGACTTTTTCCTTTGTCAGCAAAGATGATATGCTTCAGATGTGACGGTGATAATGGAGCATACATCAATAGATTCTTGTCACCAGTCATGTGGTTTGTACATCCACTGTCGAGGACCCACTCAGTGGCTTTGGGTTGATCATCCTGCAGATGAATTAGTGCAGCTTACAAACTCATATACTTCATTAGTGAAGAATATGACATCAATTCATCAGATCAATTTCATCAAGTAAAAGAACTGATAAAGCAATATGAGGACGTGAGAAATGAAAGTTCATTTCTTCATGATTAGCCTGCATCCTTTCAGGCATGCTCAGGTCTCCAGCAAATTCTTCAGACGATTATGTGCGTCTGGAGACCTGACCCTGCAGAAGAGATTAGTTCTTTTTCTTCACCACCCACATCTGAAGGGGTGGCAAAGAGTTCATCATTCTGCGAGCTCCATACGAGAAGGATGGCATAGAAGCCAGTCCATTTCGTTTCACATAAGAGGGGTTAGAGTAAGCATAAGAGTATGCAGAGAAATTCTTCGAGGACTTATGGACATAATGATTTGAAGAATAATGCACATATCCATAATCCTTAGATCTTCCCTGTGAAACAGACGGGTTAGCACGATGATGTTCATATGAGGACTTTGATCCATATGAAGAATTTGATCTGGGGTTCCTATTCTTCACAGGTGGCGTCATGATGACATTCACCTGAAGATTTTCAAGGCATCTTTTGGGAACCCAGATTTTCTTCACAGGGGAGCCGTTCCTGCAGTTAGTGCCAACATATCTAGCAAATACTTCACCATTCTAATTTTTGAATAGCTTATAGTTGGAGTCAATTGACTCATCATTAGAATGAGGAGATTCACATGCAAATCCAGATAAGTTAGATGGATCAACTGGAGGTCCCTTTGCAGCAACCCATGTAGTTTTGGGGTACTGCCCAGGCTTCCAATATGTACCATCAGCATTGAGTTTCCTCTCAAAGGCGATACCCTCTTTCCTAGGGTTCCTAATGAGGATTTGCTTTTTAAGCACATCACAAAGAGCCTGATGCCCTTTGAAGCTTTTGTACATGCCTGTCGTGTACAATTCCTTCAGCCCTGCATCGTCAGTGATACTAGCAATGTCCTCAGATGAGGAATTTGTGATAGTAGAGGCATGTGAAGAATTTGAAACATTAGCAGCATTTGAACATTCAGGTGAAGAATTAGCAGATTCACGTTCAATGCACTTCAAGCATGGAGGAACAAATTCTTCCTGAGATTCGCTGATTTGTTGAGCAAGTAATGAATCGCGCTCCTTCTGAAGATCTTCATAACTCACCCTTAGCTTCTCAAGGTCTTGCTTTCTTTGAAGAAATTCATAAGAAAGCTTCTCATGATCCGATAAGAGAGTGTTATGATGACTTTGAAGTTTGTCAAGCTTGGACTGAAGTCTCTGAAGATTTTCAGTCAAAGTTTCAGTACGATCCATTTCTTCACCCAACATATCATCACTTTTATTTAGCATGTGTTGAACCTTTTCTAAAGCCCTTTGTTGTTTTATAGCAATCTTAGCAAGTTTAGAATAGCTGGGCTTAAGGTTTTCATCAGATTCATTCTCACTTGATTCAGAGGAGGTATATTTGAGTACCTTGGCACCCTTTGCCATGAAGCAATAGGTGGGAGCGTAGTCATCATCCCCTTCATCAGCCTTGTTGGTGAGGTCATTTTCTTCAGTGTTGAAGATAGACTTGCTGACGAATGCAGTAGCGAGAGCTAGGCTCGCCACTCCGGATTTGGACTCCTCAGATGACTCCTCTTCCTCATTTTCTTCAGATTCAGCCTCAGAGTCCATTTCCTTGCCAATGAATGCCTTGGCCTTCTTGGAGATGCTCTTCTTGTGATATGAAGACTTGGAGGATTTTGATGATGAGGATTCTGTGGATTTCTTCTTTTTCTTCGCATCATCAGAACTGTAATCCTTGTTGTCAGTGTAAAAACCGGCGGATCTCGGGTAGGGGGTCCCGAACTGTGCGTCTAGGCCAGATGGTAACAGGAGGCAAGGGATACGAAGTACTACCCAGGTTCGGGCCCTCTCGATGGAGGTAAAACCCTACGTACTGCTTGATTAATATTGATGATATGGGTAGTACAAGAGTAGATCTACCACGAGATCGGAGAGGCTAAACCCTAGAAGCTAGCCTATGGTATGATTGTTGTTGTCTATGTTGTCCTACGGACTAAAACCCTCCGGTTTATATAGACACCGGAGAGGGTTAGGGTTACACAAAGTCGGTTACAATGGTAGGAGATCTGTATATCCGTATCGCCAAGCTTGCCTTCCACGCCAAGGAAAGTCCTTTCCGGACACGGGACGAAGTCTTCAATCTTGTATCTTCATAGTCCAGGAGTCCGGCTAAAGGTATAGTCCGGCCATCCGGACACCCCCTAATCCAGGACTCCCTCAATTATCATTACTAGGTTGAGCATCATCATCAACATCAT